>NC_142258.1:3153464-3309146 GCF_052056855.1 Sturnus vulgaris
CCGGTACCCGCCGGAACGGATCCAGCATCAAGATCCGCCTCACAGGTAACGGGGCGGCCGCGGCACGGTGTGTGTGTGGCCGCACATCCACGGCTGGGCCCGGGGTCCCCTCCCCTCCCCTGGCGCCTTCGCCCCCTCCCCGGCCTGGCTGTGAGGGGAGGGGCGGCCGGGCCCGAGCTCCCAGCGTTGCTTAACTTTTATCCACGGTTTTTCTGTTCCGCTTCTACCTCTGTGACCCGACGGAGCCTCTCTGTGCTTTTGTTTATTTATATTTTTTCCCGCCCCTCCGGCGTGGGGTGCTTGAGCCCCCTTGGGGTGACGTGAATTTGATGAAGGCGGGGGTTTGTCACTGTCTGCCCCTCGTTTTCCAGCAGATCAGGGCAAGCTGCTTCTTTCTGGGGTCTTTCCTGCACCTTCCCCCGTGGAAGGTGACAGTCACCACCCCCTCCAGCACCCTGACCCTAAATGAGGTTCCTTCTGCACTCTTCCCGATGGGGGGATCCCTGTTGATAACTCTCCCCTGCATTTTTCCCCTTTGTGGGGTCTCTTCTGCACCCTCCCAGTGGGGGGAGTTCCCTGTGACACCCCTGCCCCCCTTCCTGGGGTCTCTGTCTCTTCTGCACCTTCCCTGTCTGTGGGCATCCCTGTGACACCTTTCCCTCTTCCCAGCCCTTTCCCAGGGTTTCCCCTGTTTCCTTCCCCATGGGGGTATCCCTGTGCCCCCCTTCCACCCCTCCAGACCCCTTCATGGGGTCTCCTCTCCACCTTTCCCAGGAGGATTCCCAGGGCCACCTCTCCCACAGACTGGCTTTCAGCAAAGCCTTTCATAATTTGCCTCGCTTCACTTTAATTAACAACCCCCCCAACCTCCTGGGTGCCAAGGAGGATAACTCAGTTGCTAATGAGAAAATACCCATTTAGTTGCTTTTAGCTGGGTTCTTTTTTTTTTTTTTTTTCAGTGTGTTTTTTTTTTTAAATTTTCCCTCCTTCCTCTCGACTTGTTTCTCACCTGGCACATTGTGACATTCAACTTTGGAAGTTCCTGCCCCGTGCAGGAGGTGACACGCAGAGCTGTGTCTGTCCTGCCTCCGTGTGAGGCCTCTGGAGGGTTTGTGGATGGACAAACCAATTTGTGTTGGACCCTGAAAGATCTGGATTAAGTCTTTTGGAAGCTGCTCTGGTCGATACCGAGCCTGCTTCTTTAATGGGAAGAGACACGGTTCCTGCTTGTTGAGACTGCCGTGTGAATTATTAAAAAATAAGGTCCAGTCTAGTCTTTCAAAGGCAACAAGTGGATGCTTGGAGGTCACTTGGGCTGGAGAAGCCCCAGTGCTGCTCTGGGTGACCGGAATTGATCCCTGGAGAGGGATCTGCTGTGTGTGGGTGCATAAAACAATAGCAAATAATGAGAAAACGGTGCTGGTGAAACTGCAGTTACAGGTTAACTTGCTCCTGGCACGTAACACACTCAGAGGCAGATCATCAAAAAATAAAAATCCTGGTGTTCTTTTAATCCTTTGATTCTGCACTGCTTGTGCTTCAGAAGACCAAAGTTTGTGAGGATAATGTAAATCTGAAAATCCTTTTCTTGGATGGGAGAAGACTGGAAATATTTTTAGGTTGTATGAATGATGTTTGATCTGAAATGAGTTTTGTGGTGATGTATACCAAATGTCAGCTCAGTCCTTAATGTGGCTTATTTTTATGCAAGTCAGTCAATAAAAATGTGAATTAAATGACTTAGGCCATGGTCATAGCCCTTCTGAGCTGGAGGAGATCATTTAAATAACAGAGAGAAGCTGTTGAGTTTAATTTTAAAGGCTGAATACTGCAGCAAAATGCTTTTTTACTTTTACCATACACTAGTCTTTGCTCTGAGCTGGGAACGTTTCCTGGAACAGGCTGAAGTTTCAGTTTATTGAGCAACTTGGTAGATTTATTTTTTATTACTCCCCATTTTTAAACTGTATTGAAGAAATCTCCTGCTTGCTCAAACACATCTTCTGTTTTTACAAGCAGGAAACCTGGGTGATGTGACAAAAATTACTGTATTTAATCAACAAATAAATTGCTCTGGGAGAGGTTTAGCTCTGGAATTGTTGGGCAATGCCGAGTTCTTGGCTTGGCTGGGGCTGGGGTGCTGACTTACCTGTTTCAAATAGCTGCAGCCAGCCTGGCTGTTGTTTTCTCATCTCCTTGGCTATTGGGAGATTTGAGCACAGTTAAATCAAGACAGAAGACCTCGTTTGTTATGATTTACTACCTTCATTGTGTTTCCTGTGATTAGGCACCATTGAAGTTTTGCAGTACTGAAAATAGCAGTGTAAATACCACTTGGGACTCGTGTGAGCATCACGGGGTGAATGGCAAGGGAGCAGTGGTTGAATCTCCTGTGATTTTTTTGAAGACATAATTTTAAAGACATAATTTTTTCCTCATCTGTTGTAAAGGTATTTGTATTAGCAGAGCGTTGGGGTTATTTATGTGAATATATCCAAAAGTTCTCAATCCTCTGATGATTACCAGAAGTGGTCTCTCAGTCAGTCCTAGCCTAATGCAAATTGTGATGAAGTAAAATAGCAAATAATGCACCCTGTGCAGAAATACTAAAAACCTCGATGTAACAATGAGTTGCACGACAGGTTAAAATGATTTTGTGGCCTGTGGATCTCAAATATGCTAATCTCCTGTCATATCTCAGTTTCTCCTCTTCTTTCCACTAAAGCCTTTACCCCAGCTGGTGATGCAAGAGCCAGAGATACTCTGGCCTCGTCTCTTGCTCCTTGGAACAGTTCTAGGCAAAGTGAGAGAAAACTTCCCATTAAATCTGTGGTCTCTTCCTATCTGTGCTGTCATCAGGGCAGCGCAGCAGTGGCGAAATGACCAACACAAGGATGGAAAAATGAAGTGATCCTGTGAGTGCATGTCCTTGCCAGATGTGCTCAGGGTCTGCTGGGTCAAGGAGGAGCACGATCCACAGGCCAGGAGACCGTCACAGAGCACGTGTCCCGTTTTTCACCCTTGTGCTTCTCTGAAACCTTTGTTTGCTGCTGCTCCCTGGGGAAGTTCCAAAGGGTTCATCGTCCCCAAGGCTTACACATGCCTTGCTCACACTCATATCACCCACAAGCACTGGTGAAAACTGTGCTTTTTCAGCGGGTCTCAGCTGAGGTGTTAAGAGCTAGCTGGCTTCTGGGGCCATCGTGGAACCTGAGGGAAGTTTTATTTTATGGATCACTTCCTAGCTGGAGCAGGAAGGGGGAGGATCTCACATACATGGTCAGGTGGCCCTGTTGAGGGCTGAGGGCACAGCAGTTTCTTTAACAGAGAAGCCAGAGTTGGTGTAACAGGAGGATCCAAATAATCGTCTCCAAGCACCTCACTTCACAGTGGTTCAGAGTTCTCAATTCCTCCTTGGAAACTTGGCCTAGGAAGGTGCTGGGCTGCTCATGGTGGCAGTTTTGGAAGACGGGTGTAGGTGAGAATCCTCCCAGATGTGAGGGGTAAGAAATTGAGGTGTCAGAAACATCAGGAAGGAGTGAGGAAGATGATGATGAAGCAGGTAGTTGCTGTGAGGTGAGAAAGGAGCCAGAGGGGATTTGTAGGTGACAAATTTGATTCGTGTAAGGAAGGTGGTTGTGCTCAGCAGTGGCAAAGAAAGGGGAAGAGAGAAGAAGTGACACAGAGTGTCATGCACACACTTCCAGATCAGTGTAGTCAGCCAGTTCAGGGAAGCCACAGCCACAAAGCCTGGCCAGTTAGTAGCTGGTAAATGAGTGGCTTTGGGACTTTATGCATTTGTAATTTAAGGAATCCATAAAAGAACACAGTGACTGCAAGTAGAAGATAAAACATTATGTTGTCATTAGAGCAATGTTCACTTAGGATTGTCACAAAGGCACAGACTAAAGTGTGTCCCAAATGTCAGGATGTTTTACTTCCCTTTCATGACTATTGTATTGATCAGTGCAGCAGAGTTAACTGACTGATCAATAGCAACACTAATATTGGTGACCTGGCCACTTTCCTGTCCCATGTTCAGGAACAATGAATATCTGTGTAAGGATCTCTCAGTCAGACATGGTAAATACATCATGGGCTGGCTGTAGTTTTATGGTTGGACATCAGGACCAGTGGGTTCCAGGTGAAGAGCACTGGGGCAGGAAGAGCTGGCTGCTCATCCCAGCCTCCCTGGCAGTTGGTATTTAATATCGAGCCAGCTTTGTGCCAAGGGGGACACGGTGGGAAGCAGCACTCGGGTAGCTCCAAATGTATTTATTGTGGTAATCTGGGAGTGTGTCGAAATCCGTGTCTCGTTATTTTCTTCTCGTAAGGATTTTCTCTTCCCCACGTCTGCTGGGAGCGGGGCCCCGGCTGTGATTGGAGTGTGGAGCTTGGCCACAGATTTCCTGTGTGATGCTGAGCAAGGCACTTAATCTCCTTCTGCCTCCCTTCCCCATTTGCCTTGGGAAGCAGCAGCGTTTTTGTGAAGGTAAATTCGTGGCTGTTCAGAACCCTATGGATAGGAATGGCAAAGAGGCTTGGAGCATGTAACTCTGGAGAAATTAAAGAAAATAAAATCTTGCTTTCACGGGAGGAAGTGCAGAGCGCAGCCTTTGCAGTTGGCCAGCTGACATTTTGGGGCTGCCAGAGTGGGAATCCAAAGAGCAGCCTTTTCCTCTGGGCAGGCTATGGGGACCAAGTCTCCTTTTTTGCTTCTCCCAGTAAGTCAAAGCTGTGCCAGCACCATTGTCCTGGTGGAAGTAAATTAAATCACCAAAAAGAGTTTGTTTGAATATCCCCCTCAGGCGGGGAAAGTAGAAACAATAACTACTTTATTCCTGACTTGAAACTTTCTTTTGTCAAATTGAATGTCTTCATATAAAGAAATGCAATTTGGGATGTGGTTGTGCAGTTCGTGATTTCTTTTTATTCCATACTGCCCACCAGTCTAAGAACAGTTTTCTCATCCGTTTCTTGAAACAGCTTTATCACATTTCTAAGATTTTGTAGCATCATCTTTTCTGTTTGTATTTCAAAATTAATCATCAGCTCCAGGGAAATACAAGCAGTGCTGAATTTCTCAGTGAGGAGGTTGCTCTTATACCACGATTTTCTGTGTGCTGGGTAGAGGAACTTTACTGACAGCAGCTCCAAGGCTGCTAAAATTGCCACTGTAAATAAAGATCAGCGAGCCCCCTCAGTTGTTCCTGAGCTGGCTGGAGATTTGCTTGATGGGTCACAGAATGGAGAAGTACATCATGGAAATACCATCCCTGTGTGTGGTTTTTGGAGGTTTACCTGGATTGCTGCACCTGGAAGCCAGTTCAGTTGCCATGCTTAGAGCTGGATTAATCTGGTTGGATTACTTGCTGCTATTTATGGTTCTTGAGTCAACTACTCAGTGCTGTGTTGGTTTGGGCTGTCTTGGTGGAGGCAGCAGGATAGAGCAGAATGGTTTGGATAAGATGGGGATAAATCAGTTGGTTGGGTGTGAAGTTTAGGTATGTACCCAGCAGAGCAATTCATGTAAGACTTGAGTGAGGAGAAAAATAAGAAAAGAAAGAAAAAAGGCTGGAAGAGATGTTCCATCTGCCATCTTTTCCCCTGTTTGGAATGGAATCTTTTTTGTTGTTGTTAAGTTTCTCTATTATTATTCCTCTGGAAATAGTCAAAGTATTATTCTGAGAAGGACTAAAATCTGGAATATCACTGAAAGCTTTGATATTTTTCATGTTTTTCACGGAAGCAGATGCTGATTTATTCTTCCAGAGTGAAATAAACTGTTACTGCAAATGGTTTGTTCTTTGCTGTGCCCACAGTTGTCAGGGCAGACAGGAGTCAGTGCGATCTCGAGTCCCGAGGTTGACAACAACCACTGTGTTGTGTATCTGCTCAGCTTTTAGGGAATGTCTTCACTGAGGTCTTACTATGGTCCTGGATGCTTTGCCATCCCAGGGTACCTCTCTGAGGACAGCACTACAGCTGAGCCACTTCCAGCTTTTCCACCTGGATATCGTCTCACGTTCTCTACCACGTCTGTTGGCAGGGCTGCAGTTAAGCCTGTGGGCAGCTGACACGGAGCACTCATACTATGGCTGGTGGTGAGGAAGCTGCTGCTCTGACATTGTGATGTTTCAGGTGCTTACAAATGAGTTCCTGCAATACTGCTGCAGTAACTCAAGATGTTATCTCCTTCCTGGTCTGCTGACCCTCGGTGCCAAAACTTTGTCACCTGCCGTGAGAAAGCTGGCAGAAGAAAATCTGTGCTCTCATTTCAGCTGCTTCAGTGCAAATTCAGCTTCCCTGTGCAAGTTCTAGCTCTAGGATTTAGACTGAGGTGCTGAACATTGAAAAGCTCAGGTGTATGCATGTCATGTGTTGGGAGTTTTTGGGAGAGAAAATCAGAAGAGACATTAGCAATTTCTTAAACCACACAGCAAGCGTCTGTATCTCAATTTAAAATAATTTGTGTAAGTATTAATGTAATAAGACAATAAAGCTGCATATATGTTTGCTAAGTGAGGCAGTAGGTCAATTACCGTTAAGATGCTACATGTTTTTAAACTTTGTTTCACATGGGTTTAAGAGGAAATTCAGTAATTTGTGAGAGGGGATCCCTGGGGATATTTTACAGTTTTCCATGTCTGGGAAAGTCATAAAATATAATTGGAGAACATAGCAGAAACGATGGAACTTTTTCTTTGTCATATTCTCTTATGAACTGGCAGTGACATGGTGAATATTTGGGGGTGTAGGATGATAAATGTGATGATGCTCTAGTTGAATTGGCAGAGTAAGCATCCATGCTGTTTCAGAAAGAATCTCTCCACAGGGCTGTAATAGCCTGATGCCTTCCTCTTCAGTAAGTCATTTTTGTCAAGTTAAAGGCCAAAATTCAAACTGGCTTGTTGTCAAGGACACTAAGCACAGCAGGCAAAAATCCCCAAGGCTACCCAATTCCCAGCATAGATAGATAAAGCTGGCAGAGCCTGCTTTACTCTTCTTCCCCTCCCCCGGAAAAAAATCCTCTTCCCTGGGTTTTTTTGGGTTTTTTTTGGAGGATATGGGCACTATTCCGCATACTAATACAACTTAACAGAAAGTATTTAAATGGAAGGTTTGTTCATCTGTTTGTGGGTAAAACAATCCATTATTGTTTAGGAGTAATGGAAAAATAATGCACAATCCCTGCAGTGAGCTGGCCGTGCTGCAGGCAGCCGTTCCAGCTGTGCTCACCTCACCACAGCTGGAGGGAATTGTCCTTGGCACAGCAGCGGCTCCGGTGAGCGCGGGGCCTGAGCCTGGGTCCTTGTGGGATGGAGCAGTTCAGATGGGTTAAACTCCTAATCCTAAACAGCAAGAAACAATGGAAAATCCTGTGGTATTGGACTTTGTACCAGCTTCCCATTTTACCCTTGGGGTCGTGGCTCCTGAGGCTGAAGGGCAGTGTTAAAGCACACCATCGACTTCAAGGATTATTGACCACTGCACTGCCTGCTGTACTCCAGGAGTGCTGAGTGTCCCTGAATGTCCTCACTGATGTGCACTTTTACCCGTGGTTGGTTTTTTTGAATGGTGGATATTTCTTTGCCAAGTCATTGTGAAGGTGGTTTGCTGAAGAAAATAAAATGTGTTTCTTTTTCTTTCATAAGGAACCTGCTATTATCCTTCTCTTGCAGGAGTTTTTGCTTTCATAGGTAACCAGTAGCAGGAAAAGAAATACTTTTGATAGGATTCGATCTTTTTTCCTCAAGTCGATGAGATCTTTATAGATACATTTCATTATTTGGAGTAAAATGGCATTTTTGGATGAGTGAATTAGAAAAAATAGCGTTTTTGTTGACCTTTTAATATGTTTACAGTTTTGTCTTCCTTAAATATCTGCCCATTTCCTCTAATAATTAGACTAAAATAAAATGGTTATGTATTTATCAATTTAAAGTTTCCATATCTTGTTTACGTCACAAAATAGAAATTAAATTTGCACGTGTTAAATTCTAGGCTTCTAATTTATCTCCCTTATATTTCCAGGACAATATTAAAAGCTCTCCTTTGTAGTTTTCTCCTGAAAATAAAGGTTAAAACACTGACGATAGTTGCCTTTCTTATTTATACTGGAAAATGATTTATTTATTTTGGCAACTCTTCACATCAGTCTGGACTTTCTTTTTTCATGGCCCTGACCTTTTTTTTTGCATGCCAGATTTGGTCTGTGTTGCACCCCCAAAGCCAACCGGACATTGCAGCAGAAAATTCAATCCCTGTGGTCAATGTTTTCACATTCTTTAGTACATGGGGTGCATGACCTGAAAAGTTTATTGGAAAGGAAACATCTTTAGAAATACATGTGCTCAGTTTTCCTAAAGAGCAAAAGGAAAAAAAATACCCCAAAACTCCAAACTGAAAATGAGCTGAGTATGTGGGTTGTACTGTTGCTTTAAGATAATTTTTTGACTACACAAGTGTAGAATTTAGAAAAATGAAGAATTTCAATTTGATTCAGACTTGCAGTGATTGATGCATTTCCCAGGGAATCCTTGTTCTTTTTCCTTGCTGCTGATGTGTTTTGGTTCCTTTTCCATGTGCAGACATTTTTATAAGCATGTAGGAACTTCACTTTAACTCAGAATTAAAACATCATATTTTACAAGTGTAAGTCTAATTAGCAGTTACCTCACTGTTGCTCCTTTAATGTTAATGGGAAGAGAATCCATTCCATTTGGTAAACTTTGGGTTTGCAGTTGTGTGGGTGAGCATCAGCTAAAGGTCTGATGTCAGCCTTTGAAAGAGAAATGGGGTGAATTTTCTGGGCTCTTGAAGTGATACTTACTTCAGTGCTTTATATTCCAAGGAATTCCGAGCAGTGTCTCTCATATCTCTTTCTTAAAAACATCTGCAGACAGGTAATGGCCACATTAAGTGCTGCAGTGGGCATGTTCATATCTCATGTGTCTGTAAATACCCTACTGAGCAGATCAGAGAGAGCAGAAATGGCTTAGTAAAAAAAAAAAAAAAAAAAAAAGCCTGAAATGTTGTGGCTTTTGGAATTGGCAGGGAATTGCTGTGTCTCTAATTTTTCATCTCCCAGCTATCCCTTACGTAAAGCGTTTTTAGGCTGTGATCAGCTGATGCATTTAACCCACCCCTGAAATTGTTTTTAACCAGAGTGAAAATACTCCTGCTGAGGTCCCCCTTGCACAGATGAGTGGTGAAACAAGGTGAGATGAGGTTAAAAGGCAGAAGTGAACTTAGGGAAGCCAGAAGGTGCCAGGGAATGGTTCAGCTGTGAAACTCAGCATGGTCCATCAGCCTCTGAATGTTCTGGAGTCAGAGAAGGGCTTCAGTGCTGAACTCAGGCTTTAATGACTTTATACAACTTGGTAATTGTGTGATGTAACCAAGTTCTGTGATGTAACCACACTCAGATTTAAATCTCTCATCTTTTCCCAGAGATCCTGACATTCATTCAATAATCCAACATTAAATTTGCCTCTGGAAAAGCCCAGGGCGTAGGAATAAGTGTCTGGCTCTTTAGAAGAGTGACTTCTGCATATTGGGCAATAATTAACTAAATATAGCATGCTATGTGTACAGCTAATGTGCCATGGGGAACACCTACATATTTTATTCCTTCTTTCCAAGAATTTTAGGGAATTTTATGTTAATAGACTTATTTCAAGACGTATTAATTAATGTGTCTGTGCCCATTTATTGAGCTCTATGTGAGACAACCTTGTAGCCCAACGCTGGCCTGCAACCCCTGGATCTGCTGAGGGTAATGGAATCAGCTCCAATAATTGTGCTGTCACCAGCCCTAGAAAGAGATCTAGAAGGAGACTTTGGCAAACAGAACCATGTCAAGAGGTGCTTTTCTGTGTTGTGTTCTTTAGTTTAAAATTAAATACCTTCTTGGAGTTCCAGGTCTGTCTGGTAACAGGATAAATAACACTTCAGTATAACCCAGCAGCTTGGCTTGGACTTCTAGTCACAGTCATTTCTTTTATATATATATATATTTTTTTTATTTGTGCAATCACAGAAGTAATTTGACTTGTTACAAATAATGTTTTGATAAGCTTCAATAGCAATTAGCAAACCAGCCATCAAATGGGATTTATAAGAAGTTGCTTGGGAAAATGTGTTGTAAGTAGTCTGCAATCCAAGGCATTTCCTTTGCAGGATGCTTATCAAGTCTGCATGTGCTACTTCCAAATTGAACTAGAACGTAGATGAGAGCTATTTTTGATAGAAAGGGGTGGGGGGAAAGAAAATAAAGCCCAGTTGGAAAGTAGTAACAGGTTTTTTTCTCATTGCCTTAGGATGTAAATCCTGCAAGTGTGCAGAGAGAAAACAGACTTTGAAACAGCCGAAGAAAACAGATTTATCTGTGATGTTTGAGATGATGCTGGTAGTGTAAACGTGATTGAAATAGTCATTGTAGGAGTGGTGAGTAAATATACCAGAAGCTTTTGGATAAACTGACTTTGCTGCTCCATATGCCAAGTAAAAGCAAAATGTCCTGCTTGTTTCTGGGATGTTCCTTCCCCAGGGAGGCTGTGTCAGGAGGAGCTGGTTTTAAGGATTGTTGTGCTCCCAGATGCCAGTGTAGAGCTCTTCTTTTATGCCCTGGATGTGGTTGCTGGCCTCGTCTGGGCTGTTGGAATTAAGATGTTGCAAGACCAATGGGGAAACGATTCAGCAAATATTTTTGTGAGGATTTCTTGTGGAATAATCAGATTTTTAGCCTTTTGGTGTTTCACAAATCAGCAGTGAAACCTGGAATGTGGAAGCTGTCTGCACTTTTCAGGACAAAGTGCTGCCTTATTTGACCGTCAGGCTGATGGATAAACTTACAGGACAAGCTTAATCTTTTTTTCCAGACTGAAAAATTACCAGGCTGAAAAGGGATCTCACCTGTCATTCTCCTCTAACTAAGTTTTGGCTTTTCATCTGACTTCAGTCAAATTTGATAAAGGCAGAGACATTAAGCATAGCAGGGCTCAAGACTCATGGAGATGAGGAGCCTGGGGAGAGCAAATCCATCCTCACATGGTCTGGCAGAGTGGTCCTGGTCCCAGCCCTGTGCACAAGAGATGTGGAAGGAGCAAAGAGAAAAAATGAAAGAGGAGCTCTGAGGTAGGAAGGGAAAGGACATACTTGAATTAAGTTCCACACACCTACAGGTAAACCAAGATTCATGAACTGCAGTGAGAGTGTTTGAGGGTTTTGTTGCCTTTTTTTTTCCCCCCCAGAATTTAACATTCTTTTAGTCAAACATCCAGATGACTTTATCAAGCACCTGTAATAACACTCCCTATATGTTTGTTTGGATTTAGGGGTTTTGTTTTGCCTTTTCACCCAGCTGAAATTGTGCCTTAATTCCTCACACAAAGCTGCGCCCTGTGAGCACGTCGCTTCCAGCACCAGCCACTGCATCAACCTCCTACTGGCATTTTTTAATTAAAAGAACAGCACTATCACTTCAAATTAGTGCCACATAGCTTATTGGAGTAAGGAGTGAAATGGTGTTTAAAGGTTTTTCGCTCGTGGAAATTTTTTATTAAAATTTGCTCTTTTGGGTTTATCAGTAGTTTGTCATTCCGTGCTTGGCCAATATCCGATTCTGAGGTGTGTGAGTCCTCTCAGTGATATGAATGCAAATAAAAGGCTGGCTTTTCACATCTCCACTGTTTGATAAACAAGAAGCACCTTCTTCATAAAAACAAAGCAACCAACATTATATTATTTTATGATTCCCACAAAGCAAGTGTCAGCCTGTTTTTCAAGTGCATTCCCTGTGTGGAGAGGGTAGTGAAGAAATTGTTATTTCTGGGAGCTTCTGTGCCATGAACTGTGAAGAGCTGTTTTTGTAATCCTGTTCAGTGAAATTGTTAGGCCTCCGTTATACTAAATTACTGTGAGAGCAAGCAATATATCCAGGGGGAGGTAGCCCTAGTGAGAATTTTCCTCATACAGCATTTCATTTTGTCTGGAATATTAGCACTGTTAACCATCCATGCAAAATGTAATGTATTCAATCTATTTAATCAATTTAAAATGGAAAGCAAACGTCTTAGGCTTTGAGTGAACCAGCTGTCCTCATGTACTGGGTTTTTTAGATATTAAGTTCTGGGCTTTGGATGTGCTAATATAGTAGCTTGATAAAGAGCTTTTTGTTTAAGAGAACTTCCTTTATATTTTTTTGCAGGATCCTGCGACCGAATGGTGTCACTTGCATAAAATCCCGTGTCTGAATATGCATTAAGGTTTTATAGGAAGAGGCATCTTATTTTTTCCTTCAAGCTCCAGTTTATTTATGTTATACCTTTGATCAAGGTATCTCAGAGCAGTAGTGGGATTGTTATTTATTGATATAATGGACAATGACATTTTGTACAAGGAAAATGGCAAACAGGTGCTGTTGACAGGCAAAGTGATGAATGTATAATGTAGAAAAAATTGTGACCAAACATCCTGGTTGGAATAATGCACTAAAACATTTTCACCCAGATCCCAGTCTCTGTGTCTGAAAAGGAGGTTCCTTTAGTGAGTAGCTTGCAAGTTGTTAATAAAAATTGCCCAAGGGAGGAAGGTCCACATATATTGTTGTTAAGCCACTGTTGAGAAACTGATTTTGCAATAAAAATGTTTATTTTGAAAGAAAAATCTGTGCTAGAATGCTATGCATGCTCTGCTTATCTGTTTTCATTCTAAACGCTATTTTTATTTTGCTCTCTGCAGCCAGTCTGTAACTAAAACATTCCTAGCATCTTTTGGCTGGAGATTCAGTCAAGGACTTTTTTGTCCTGCTTTCAAGAAGATGATGCCAGTCTTTCTTGACGCTTCTCCAAAGGAAATTTCCTTCTGGAGTGGAAAAGGTGACAGTGAGGGAAGTCACTGCTTATGGTCCAAAGGCTCGGTGACATCCTCTTGTTGTCATGTCCTGCCATGCTTAATCTGACAGCAAATGGAAATATTTTAGCATAGCTACAATGGCACACAGTAAGAGTTGGAGCCACTCTGTGATGTTAATTCTGCTTGAGTGCACTCAGCTCACGAGCTGTTAGCAGAATAATGTGGATAAATGTTTTGTGGGCACAGAGGAGAGGGGCTGTGTCCATGTCCGTGGGCTACAGACCTCCCTCCCCACCTCCCCATCCAATCGAAGGGTGTTTGCCATCACGGATTGGATTTTCTTGCTCAACCAGGGATTGGCTCTGACCAGTTTGTTTGTTTTGTTGTTCGTCCCTGGTGACTGTCAGTAGCACTTGGCTGAATAAACAGAGACTATTGATCAAATTTGAAGTCATTATCTTGGCAGTTTAAATAGATGCTGGCCTATATGATTAGAACAAGGGAGTAACACATAGGCTGATACAGCTTTATTTGGAAAAAAAGCCTTCTTTTCATAGAGTCCTGTTTGGTGCCATTCAGCTCCCAGTTTTGTGCCTGCCTTAGGTCACACAAGAATGAGATATTTTGCTTAAAATACCTAAAGTGAGGAGGGTGGCTTTGCTTGTGTAAGAGAGCAATAACACAGATAGAACAGGGATCTGCTGAACTTTGGTCCTGATTTGAGATCAGGTTTGGAAGAAGGGGGTGCTACCCCGAGGTTATTGGTTATCCACATCCAGCAAGGGCATGCCCTGGGAGGAATCCTGCTGCAAGCCCCCAGCTCCACAGCAGCAGCAGTGTTTGTTTGTCCATCTCACTGCTGCTCAGCCCAGAGACACAGGCTGTGAGATCTGGGTGTTCACACCCAAACACCACGGGTGATTAATGACTTCTGAAGGAAGTAGTTTCCTTTTAGTGGCTGCTGTCATGCCAGGTGCCTGACAGCCTTCTCCATCATTTGAACATTTTGGATGGAGCATTTTTCTGAGGAGGTTCTGGAGTGCTCTGAGATCCCATTCCAGAGGATGGGCAGTGCTGTGTGAATGCCCCAGCCCTGCACTAATCTCCTTCCTGCCAGCCCGGTGCTCCTGAGTCACAGAGCTGTGTGTCCCTCGAGAGCGTGCACATTCAGCACCGGGATGCACACGGATTGACCCACATTTCCTCAGGCACAGCAGCAGTCACGTGCAGCTCATTGCCAGGAAATCAGATGAGAACTGATGTAACTCAGTTCATCCAGCGTTTGCATGGCCCGGGCCAAAGTGATTTTAGGGATTTACCACTTGTGTGACTAATAGGTGATTAGGTGGATTGCAAGGGAGCGTGTCTTACGTGCTTCTCGTAGACAAGACTTATCCTGTAACAATGGCAGCACCAAAAAAAGTCCCTTATACATCATTCTCTCATTGTATTTTTTAAATGGGACTGGTTATTAAATCAGATTTTCTTCCTCTACATAAAAGCTTTCATACTAATTCCTTGGAAAGTTTATTGCTTAGGGATGTTTTGCCTACGACAGTTATACAAATGTCCTGTAGGAAAAAAAAACAATGATTCAATCCTGGGATTAATAAAAGAACAAAAGTAGGTGAATGAATGATAAAAATTTGGCTTCACAAAGCTATTAATACCTCTGTAATTGTGGTCTTTTTTTGGAACAAGCCTCGTTTCTGTCCCGTTCTCCTTCGCCTCTGCCACAGCTTCCTTATTCCTGCACATCCATTTGCAGTCCCCCCTTCCCCAGTGCCACCACTGTCACCTCCCCTCATCCCTCCTGGGTTCAGCAGGGCTGGCACAAGGCCTGGGCTAATAAGCCCAGACAAGCTGATTCCCTGGCAGGTGTCCAGGTGGCTGCTCACCTTTGAGCCTTGGTGCCTTCCACAAACACGGGTGTTTGGGGCTGATTTGGGTTTTTCATTTGTAAACAAGGAGAGTTTGAGCTGCGTACTCTGAACAAATTAAAAAATAGACATAAAGAGAGTGGAGAGCGATTTGTAGCCTCTTGGGTGGATGTTGGAAGGTATTATAAAGGGCTGAATAATCACAAAACAAGATACTGGAGATAGAAAAAATTTCCAGGAGTTAAAAACAATATTGTAGAACAACTAATGTACCCGATTCAAAATGAGAAAGGATGCCAAGAATTTAATTTGGGTGAACACAGTTTTTCTTCTCTCTTCCTGTTTTCAAACTTCGCACCTTTATTTTAGCCTTTATATAGGAAATTAAAGTAATTGTTCCATTTTGTAGCTCAGCACTTAATCAGCCTGAATTATTTTTAAAAAATTTTACCTGGATGGTCACGGTGTCATTTTTCCCAATTTTGTGCACATGCCTCTTGAATCGTCTGGAATCTGATGGATCTAATTTGAATATGGAATGGTAATGAAGACAAAAATAGATGTGTGCAAGAGCTGGTAACAAGGAAAGCATCAAGAAGAGAAGTCAGTGGAATGTTTTAATTCCATCTAGTGGGGGCAGTTTTCCCCCTAAGACGTTAAAAGCATTTATACCTCAGTACTAAGATCCAAGTTAGGATCAAGACTTCATTTATTATGGGCCATTAGGCTCTGCCACTTCTTTCCAGCACCAACTCCATCTTGATGATCCATATGTTTGTTATCCTCAGGTTGATAACGACAGCCCAGGGAGTTCTGGGAAGAAAGAAGTACTTGGGAATGAATTCCAGCTGGTTCAGTTTTTGGCTGGCCACTCTCTAAGTCGCCTAGAACAAAATGAACTCACGGCTCTGGGCTTTTGTGCTCCTTTAACTCTTTAGTGAATATGGACTTTCACTGCCCTGATTTTTAAGTCAGTGCTCGCTCTGTGTCAGTTCAGAAGGAGCTGCTCCATCTCGTGTGTGTTACCATCCTGCTAAGCAAACAGCAGGTCTGAGAATAAGGAAGGCAAAAGCTGTAAGAGCATGTAAAAGTTTATTTGGCAGCAAGGCCCATGGCTTTGAAAAGCTTTACATGACAAGACTTGAGGCTTTTTATGTTTCTATCCAAACATGCCAAAAAGCACTTAGCATACCTCAGTTAAAATCCAAGCATGGAAAACAGCGAGATGTGCTGGAAATCAGGGAAAGTTTCTGAGGCATTTGTTAAGCTGAGGTATGTGGTGGTGAAGCAGTGATACAGTGCTGATGCCTTACTTAAAAGAAAGAATGCTTTTCATTTGCTTGCAAAAAAATTTGAGGTGTTGACTGTGCCTCTTGAAAAGTCATCCAGTACCTGCTGGAATTCCTCCTGGTAGCAGTTACTGAAGTTAGTACTGCCAGAAGAGGTGCTTGGTAAGTGTTATACTTTGCAATAGATTTTGAACAACTGCTTGTTACAAGATTTCCAGTTATTAAAGAAATGCAAAATTAGTCTGGGTTACACTGAAATAAGTTAGGCTCCCTACAGTGTTCTGAGGTTTTTTCTTTCTGTGTACCTAGTGGCCTGTAGGCCAAATTTTCCTGTGGAATTTCTGTATTGAAAATTCCTCATTCAGTGTTTCAATATGAATGACGAAATGTGGATTCTTGAACATTGTGACCACAGTGGTCATCAGTGTTTTTGTACTTTTATTTATGAACTTCTAAAAATAACTCTGGCAAAATTTGTTGGTTTGTATTTTCAATGTTTTTAAAATGGGGATTTTTTCCCTTTTCCTTCATTTTGCTGGAAGTTAATCTCAACATCAGCAGCTTCCTGGGTCACTGAAGTGATTCTCTTGCCAGCTTCCTGCTCTTGGTTCACAAGGAAGCTTCAGTTTTACACTGAGCTGAGCAGTCGAGAGCCAAAGCTGTGTATTGAGCACTAAGGCAACGTTCCATGTGGATTGTTTAACTCCAACTCTTTTACTGATACATTTAAGCCCCATGGGATGAACTAATAGTTTACATAGTTTACAACTTACACATAACTTCACGCCATTAATTTTTTGAATAACAATGTTCTTGCTTTTGAGCAATCTGCTTAGCACTTGATGAAAACCAGACATTAATTTTGTACTGTTTATTAAAATACCCCAATTGGAAACCTTTGTTCCTGCGAAGTTGATTTTATACCTTATTTAATTGCAGTAAGATATCAAAGAAGTCAAACACTGGTTTTGCTGGAGAAACAAATCTCTGTTTTAAATTGAGATTGAGAATGTGTTAAATTACATTTTTTTCTTCCTTTACAATAGTGCTTAACATTCAAATTACTTTGTTGAAATACTGACACTACCTATATGTGAAGGAATGTAAATAGCAGCCACTCTTTGGAGATACAAAACATATGTTTTATGTTTTAAACTGAGAAATCTGCTTCGTTTTAGCTTGGAAGTTGTAGACCTTTCGCTGTTTGACAAAAATTCAGTGTTTTTCTATTGAACTGTTGCTTGGCTATATCTACTCAAACTTTGCCAAGATTTTCTCTACCAAGGTTTCTTCTTTCACAGGTTTCACGTGTTCTGCAGCAGCAGGTCAGGCTCCTTTTCTGCTTTCTGCATAACAAGCAGCTCTTCTGAGGCAAGGCAATATTTATATATTGAGCTGGAGATCGTACTGCCTTAAAAAGTACAAAAGTTGTGTATTGTGTTCCTGACATTTCAAAAGCGTTTTGTTCTGTGGACAGGACCCCAAGGCTGGGTCTGGTTTAATTGGTGTGAGTTCTTGTGCATTCTGCTAATTGCAGTGCTCAGTTAAGCACCCGCAAATGTGTTGCTTCTGGTTTTGGTCTCTTCTTCTGCACTTTCTCCTCCTTTATAAAGCAGCAGAGAGCAGTTGTGCAGGTTTTCCTCATGGAATTAGGAAATGAATGGCTTGTAAAAACTCGAAGTCCATTAATTGGATGGTGTTTTGTTGGGGAAAAAATGCTGCTGTTAGTACAGAAACATACTTGTAACTTGAATCTCACAAACTGCTTATAAAATAGGCAGTTGTAATAGTGGTCTGGGTAGCCCCAGAGAGAATATCTGGGGAGAAGGAGAATCTAAATTTCTGTGTTTTATAGTGAACATAATATTTATTGGAAAAGCCTTTTATGTGCTGAATTAGTAAGCAAATGATCAGCTGCACAGGAGAGTCCTTCTAGGCTTCTTTTTGGTAATGAAAATAAGGCATTTAAGGCTTTATACCTTGAACTTATGAAAGTGAAGATCAGAGACACCTTAAATGAAACACACCTCCCTGAAATGCTGACTGAGCACAGGCACTGTTCTCCACTACAGGAGTGTCAGCTATTTCATACCTCATTTATGCCTCAGCTATATCGAAAGCATTCAGGGTTTATTTTCTATATTTGATTTTTAATTTACTTCACATTTTCCAGATAAACAAATTCATATATCTGAACATTAGGACAGGATTTCTAGAAAGGACCTTTTGTTACTGGGACTCTGGGATTAAGGCTGGGTCTGAACTCAATCCCCAGCTCTACCTGAGACCTGTTGTGAGCAATGCTGGGATGAGAACAGGGTCCTGTTAGGTGCTGACATTTTTAGGGATTTGGAAAAGATTCTTTGAAACCTCTATGATGTTAAAAGTACAAAATATTTTTGGTGATCTTAGTAAAATTCGGTTTGGAATCTGAGTTATGAGTGCATGTGGGTGGAGGAACATGTTTTTCATGCTTTAGGAATTTTTTTCCAGATGCTTTTGCGGTGCTTGGGTAACTATGAAAGCAAAGTATTGAGATTTCAGCATGGATTTATTCCTTAGTTTTAGTGCAATTTAAGAGAATTGAGCCACATAGTTTCCTGGTGTGTTTTTAGCTTTATTTTGGTGATGATGTTGCACAGCTCCACGTTATGTCTGATCCAAAGTGTGAGCACAAGAATGTGCAAGGTGTGCAGTTAAGTCTGTCTGTGTAGACACCACTTGCTTGGAAATATGAATTATTCAATGCAAGTGCATGTGGTTAGAGATGCAAAAGATTGGATGAGGGAAGAATTCCAGAGCTGTGTTGATCCCAGCAACTGTAACTTGCACAGTGAAGTGTGGAGTAAATGAAAAGTCCATTTAGAATTTCCAGCAGGAATTTTTTCATTGAAATAGTTTTGTTTAGCTCTCAGCTAAAAGGTTGTATTCGCCCTGAGAACAGCATATTATTCTGTGTGGTCCTAACAGCAATTTTGAGGTTTTTACAGATATTCCTGTATCTTACTAGTTATACAGAAGCTGATGCTGTAGTTGAAGCCTGAGTGTATCCTTTGTTTTCAGGGAATCAAGAGACTGTTTGAGGACACTTTAACAAAGCAAAAACTTGACTGAATTTGAGAAATCTCTCCTTACAAAATTACTGTCCCACTTGGCTGTGGTCCTGGCAGAATTATTGGTGGGGGTGGATGACTGAGTTTTAGAAACCATACAGTGGGTATAAATTACATTATGTTCTGTTAACACATTTCCTGGTAAAGCTGTGGAAATGATGGGGTGTTCTTGGGAATGGCTGTAAAATGGTGATAGTTATAACTGACTTAGCTCTTAAATTCCAGTTCTCACAGAAACTGGTTGTGCTTTGGACGTGTTTGGAGACAGTCAGCAAAGAGAAAGTGGAGGGGATATGAGGGAAGACAGAGCTTCAAGGGCATCCTGGTGACAGAGGAGATGTCATCAGCTAGGGTCTCACTCTTGCCCCAGCATCTCTGGCTGTATTTCCTACATCTGAGCAACCACTGCAGGGCCAAGAAAAAAATTAGCTGAAGGTGGTGATACAGCAGTCTATGAAAGGTTTACTCTAAAAAATAAACTTTAAAAGAAAAAGCACCCATGGAAGTACAATTTGAGTGGCACATGGGAGAGATAAATCCCATGGGGAACTTGTGCTTTCAGATGTGAGGGTGTATCTGTAAGACTCAAGCATTTGGGGATATTCGGGGTTTATGTCTGTCTAAGAAGTTGGGAACTGTATGTCAAGGCTCCTGGCCTGGATTAGAGGGAGTCATTGCAAAGTGGTAAGAAAACTGAGCAATAGCTGAGATTTAATGAAAGATTTAATCTGAGAGGTAACCTTTATCTCAGGTACTTGTTAGGGGTGAGCAGAGGGGGAAGAAGAGAGAGAAAAGTTAGTATGAGGAATAATTGATAAGCTCATTCCCACCTCTGATTTGTGTGCCTTTCTCATCTCTACATCAGCATGAATTCAATTCACTATTGATCTCCCTTTTTTATCCCTGCAAAGTTCTTCAGCTGATTCCATAACTCTTCAGTGTTTCTCAGTCAGTTAATTTTTAAACTTGCTTTACTGGTCTTGTGCTGCACACAGTCTCAGTTAAAAAGGAATTTAATGAGTCTTGTTCTTCCAATAGCCCTGTGCTGGGTTTTTCAATTATTTATATTGTTGAGGGCTAAGTCAGCCCTTGCTGGTTGTATGTGAAGACTTATTGTTGGAGAATTTTTCAGTTTGAGTAATTCCTAGGAACGGAGATGAAGCTCTTGTGTTTTGTCAACTAGGTTTTGTTTGCAGTAGAACTGCCTCTCATTCGTGACTGGTTTCTGCTTAGGTAGGATGGAATTTTGATTCCTGGCTAAGTAGATACTTTAATGACATGTTAATGGACTAATAAAAATGGCTTTTTCTGGGTGTGTGGTTTTTTGATGATCTCTTCAAAGTTGTCTACTGTTTGCAACTGGCTACACAAAGCCAAGTTCCAACCCACGAGAAGATCATGCCTTGAAAAGAGGCTTTGATTTTTACTGCAGCCTACACAAAAGGGCCACAAAAAGGCTTCATGTATCAACTCTAGTGATTCTGAGAATGGAGGGTTTTATAATGAAGCCTTGCTTTAATCTGGTAGTCAAGGTCTGGTTTAGCATGAGTTCAGGCAGAGCCTTCCAGTGTCAGGGCATGAATGCAGGGCCTGAATTCGGAGGGCTCTCGGGGGCTTTTGGTTGGTTTGTGTCTCAGATTGCAAATCTCATTGGCACCACAATGCTGAGATCGTTAGTGAAGGCCACTCAGGGTGCATGTCAGGATGAAATTAGTTCCATACAGCTAATTGGCTTATTTGGCAAATGTAAGGGAAGGCTGTGGGTTTGTTTATCTCTTTGTGCTTGCAGGCCCTGCAGCAGTTCGGGTTCGGTTACTGAGAAGTTAAAACCGTCTGGATTCATGCATTTCAGTCTGGAGCAGACGAAGAGAAAGACCAAAAGTATTCCTAAAGCAAACAAAAAAATGACTAGAATAGAAACCTTGGCCTTTGTGGTGACAATTTAAAGTGCAATTTGTGAGTAAAGTGGTGTATTTCAGTTCAGTGATGTGGCTAGCTGTAGAGAAACTGCACTTTTACACACTTCAGCCATCTTTCCTTTCCCATAAAACCAATTTTTTGTACCCCACCACATATAAATTATTGTCATCCTTAAAAAAGCCAGACATGTAAAACCTTCACGAGTTGTCTGGTAGTAGAAATAAAACCAGACCTTATCTGCAGTGAAGTCTCATTTAAGGTTATGTGCAGAGAACACAACAGTAAGCAGAGTCGTTCCTCAGGGCAGCTCAGAAGGGGTGGCTTGTGGTGTTGAGAGTATTTTCCAAAATCCACGGAACTGTTTGGACGAGACATGACTTCACATAAGAGATTCAGCAAAGATTTTAATTGAACTTTGGGGTGTTGGAGCAGCATGTGGTGAATAGCTGATGTTTGCTTTTTTTTTTCCTTTTGGGGGGAAGCTTTTTTCCACTTCATGCACATTATTTTTACCATGCAGCCTTCTCAAAACTTTTTCAGAATGGTGGGATTTCTGCTGTGGAAACCAGGCTGTGAGCTGGCACACACAGGGGACTGTCCTGCTGGGCCATCTCCAACACAGGCTACCAAGTTCACAAGTCAAAACCTATGCAGACTTTGAGGCATTAGCAGAGATATTTCTATTACTTGAATGCCTCAAATTTGACCTGCTTTGCAGCCTTCATTTTCCAGTTGCGTGCAGTAACTTCAGTTTCGTTTTATTTCAAGATCTTTATTACTTTATATTCCAAAGTCTCATTGTTCTTCTTTGCTTCTATCTTAGAACAAACCAACCAGCCTGTGGTACTTGTAATGATTGTGCTGGATATCTCTGTGATTAAAGATGGTCTGTACAAAGGAAATATTAAGTGAAGTCCTTTCTACGCCATCAGCCTGCTGGCCTGTGTTTATCTTCTGTCACAAAGTAAAACGAATGTATCCTGGAATCTGGCTGTCTGTTTGTACAAGCATAAATAATTAACCTGGAATATCCAAGGGAAGGCCAGAGATGGCTGAAAGGGTTTGTATGGTTCACTGTGACCTCCCCCCACTCACCATTCCTAAGGAAGATGTGGACATACTGCTGGTTTGTCTTGTCTCCAAAATTAACTTGGATACTAAATTGAAGGCCATGGTTAGCTCAGATCATATCTACATGTAAAGGTCCTTAATTTGAGCATGGAGGCTCCTACCTTTAACTTGCAAAGTGTGAGTGAATGCAGTCCCAGGTGCACATTTGCCTACTGTTTTGCATTGGTACAGGCTGGGCCTATGGAATATTTTCATCACTTACTTTATTTACTTTACTTTACCCCTCAGGAAACTGTGTCCTTTGTACACCGTGCAGCTGGAAACACTTGTAACATCTTAGCAGTGTGCAATGGGATGGGGTGTGTTGGGAGCTGGACTCTGTGATCCTTATGGGTCCCTTCCAAGCTGGGACATTCTGTGGTGTATGTGAATAAATCTGGTGCTGATGCAGGCTCAGACTGTGTTTACTTGGGAATGTTTGAAATGGTTCCTCTCCCAGCCTGTTTTTCTGTGCTTCCCTGCAATGCTGCCCTTGCTGCAGGATGGTGTCTCGGGGTGAATTAGCAGTTTTCTGATGCAATTCTCAGCTGGGTTGTTCAGACACTGGTGCCACTCTGTGCTCTCCTCACTGTACCAGTCCTGCTCCTGTGGCACCTCCTGAACCACAGCAGATGATTCATTTCTGTTTGGAGGCAGGGTGGACAACCAGGGCCTGGCAGAGGAACCTCTCAGCTCACTCAAGTTACATCCCCAGGGTGAATACTGACTTTGTCTAAGGCCCGTCCTTTCTTCACCTCCTGCCAAATATGCTTTCACACTAGCACTTCTCCCAGCTGGCTAATTTGGCCTTTGAAATTATCTCAATAATGTCAGGTACTTAAAAAAACATTCCCATCCCTTTATAAATATTATAATCTAGATGTAAAGACATTGTTTCGGTGTTGTTTGGGATCTGTTGTTTTAAAAAAAGAAGTTCTTCAGAGCTGTGCAACAATTGGGAGCGGAGCATAAACAAATCCTGTGTCAGGCTGAAACAAGTTGGTTGACTTTGAGGAGGCAGAATGTAAATACCCAAGTCAGGAGAATTAGTACCTTTTGTAATGTTGCAATAAATGCAGGGAGATCACTCCTGCTGACAAGCCCAGAACCTTTCTTGTTTAAAAGCAAGAAAAACTAAAAGAAAAAGCACTTTGGAAAATGGGCAAAGTGGGGATTTGGGCAAGGCCTGGGCAAAGAGCTTGGGGTCTGTCTCATTCTCCTAAACCCTCTCTGAACCAAGGATAAAATTAATAACTTTTTCAGCCTTTGTAGCTAAACCTACCCAAGTCCATGAATTTGGGGCTTGGAGTAGCAGCCATCAGGTCCTCTCCTGTTGGAGATGATGTGTTTAAGAAGGAAATGTGGCACAGTCCCAGCTTTGCACAGCAGGGAGGGGCTGTCTGCTCTGCTGCTGGCATGGATTCACATCCAAGCCTCCCGTTGCTGACCTTTGCCACCTGTTTTTTTACTGGAATTTAGAAATCTGTGGCTTTTAAGTGATACAGCTCTTGCAAATATTTTTTGCTCTAGTGGGTTTAACATGCAAATAGTGGAACAGAGCCAATGGTCCATCTCGGGCAGCCTGATTCTGGAGATTGCTCCATAAAGGTTTATTTCAGCTATTAGCTTTTGTGCCAATATTTTTCTTACAAGAAAGAGTAATAATTTTTGCAACTGAAAATTGAGGGTTTCACAGGCTGTGAGTGGAAAATTGGCAGCTGTGCTCATCTACTGTAGACTGAAAGGCTGGGGCAAAGGCAAAAGAGTTAGATGAAAAATATAATGCTTCAATAATAGCTTTAGAAATTTAAGCTGCTGTTTCGAAAGCACACCTGAAATATAGAATAAAGGTAATAATTATATGGACAGACCATATGCAGAAAGCTACAGATGTCATCCTTCTCTAACTCAATAAATTATTCTTAAAACTGGGGATGGCAACGTAGAGTTATTTGATTTTTAAAATCTCACAGGAACTTCAGAATTCCTTTTGGCTGGTATTAGCATGCTCAAGTTCTGATCTTACTTGTACTTAGTCTCTCTTTCTTGACTAGTTTTTCCTCTGAAACACTTGCAACAGGAAAAGGAAATTAAAGGTTGCTCTGTCATGCTTCCACAGAGCACAGGATGGTGATTCTCTAATCCTGTGTTGTTTCAAATTGAATTGCCATAGTCCTGCACACTTCTCTGTTTGATCAGTTGTTCAAAAAAAATACAAGAAAAGCTTTCTCTGATTATACTGTTTGCCAGTGTAAGAAATAAGTAATTTTTAATCCGTTCTAAAAATACTTTCCTGGTGTGGCTGTTTTAATTATTACTAAAAGGGAGGACTTGTGTATTTTTTTCCACGAGCTTCTGGGTTAAATAGTGAATTTCTTTGATCCGTTTGCTTGACACCTGAGGTGAGGCAGATTTTTCTCTGCTGCCTGTGTTACTTAGGGAATATTTCTCTGGAGCTGAGAGGTGTAATTCTAGTAGAAATGTATAAAAATAAATAAATAAAGTATTTGTTCCTTTGCACCTCCCCTTTCCCCAGTATAGAATTACAGTGAGACTGAGGGTAAGTTAGGAAGAAGATGGAGATGAGAAGGGGAAATGGTCCATACCTGGGGAATTGGCCATTGATTCTCTTCTGAGCCTTCATTCTCATGCTGAAAGATTTCTTTTTTTCCCACTGGGGAAGGAGACTCCCTCAACAGTAATTAGGTCTTTTATAGTTGCCTTCCTTTCTTGGATCTTAGTTTGAGATAAGTTAGAGTTCCTTTATTTTCCTTTTTGGCTCTGGAGTTGTTTTTCCTGGCCTGTTGGAAGAGTTTAATGGATACTAAACAACTTGGATTGCTGAGATCCTACTGAGCAGCCCTTATGGAAAAGCAAAATTAGACTTGTAGCTGGTAATACACTTGGTAGAAATGGAGATTGATGTGAGTTTCCTGATCTAATTTTTTCTTAAACTGCTGTGCTGGTGAGTAGAATTGGAGAGAGGGAAACGATGTCTCATTTGTGGCCCTTTCAAAGGAAAACATCTTGATGCAAATCTTTTTTTCGGTATATTTATTTTTCTCCTGAGTGAGAATACTTATCCCCAAATCTTTGTATATTTACAGATTGCTTCTGCTGTTGCAGAATTCCTGCCATGCTTTGTTTCACCATGTAGCCACACTTTGTGTGCAAGGAGCAGGAGGTTGCACTGCATTTGATGGGACTTAGTGAAGAGCTCTCTTCCAGGAATCCCAGAACTGCTCTTTGTTCAGAAAAAAACAATTTTAGCCCTGTTCTAAAATGGATGGATTCTGAAACAGCAAAAAAATCTGATTTAGCACTTGTGTAAACATGAAGTAAAGAAAATTAGTTTTTAATGCAAAGGGATGTTCATTAAATCTTTTATGTGTTGTAACAAAAATTAAAACAGCAAATATAAAGCCAAATTTATATGTAAATATTCCAATTCCAGATAAAGAAAACAATGCTCACATTTAATATTTAGGTGTTTTTTTATGAATTATGATTAGGTCTTATTTTAGCTGATATGATTACCAGAATGCTTCTTTTTTACAGTTTTAAGATTTCTTTATCTGCTTTTTTGTTTTGCAGTATTATGTGCCAAGAATCTCGCAAAGAAAGATTTCTTCAGTAAGTATGTCCTAATTGTGTAACTTTCTGCTCTGGATTAATCAGATTTATTTGGAGATGGTGCATTACTGTGGAGGCTCATCCCCGTGTGTCGTTTGCACTGCATTACTGCAGGAGCACACGTTACTCTGGGTTGTGGATTGTGTGGGCTTCAGGGTTGGAAACACTGAGGGCTCACAAATTCCAGCTGAAAATCTGACTGATGGTGCCCACAGCTCTGTGCTGAGCATCCACCCCAAACACAGGATTTACTAAAATACCTTTAGGATAATGACAACTGTCCTTTCTTGAAGGGAGAGCTTCTAATGGCATTGTCTTGGAAACAGCAAAACAAAAGACTGTTTCAACAGCACCTTTTCCTTTCCACAGGACTTCCTGACCCATTTGCTAAAATAGTTGTGGATGGGTCAGGTCAGTGCCATTCCACTGACACTGTGAAGAACACGTTGGACCCCAAATGGAACCAGCATTACGATCTGTGAGTGGTTGTAAGGTCATAAGCAAACAGTATTCCAGAGATTTGTCTGCTAAACAAATAGTGCAGGGTTGGCCCTGCAACTTCATTTTGTGTTAGCAATGAGAGTCACATTTCATAGAATCTCAGAACAATTTGGTTGGAAGGGACCTTAAAGATCATCCAGTTCTAAACCCGTGCCATGGTCAGGGACACCTTCCACTAGGATCAGGTTGCTCTCAACCTGGCCTTGGACTCTTCCAGGGGTCCAGGGGCAGCCACAGCTTCTCTGGACAGCCTGTGCCAGGGCCTCACCACCCTCACAGGGAAGAATTTCTTCCCGATATCCCACCTAACCTTGCCCTTTCAGGTTTGTTTTTTTTTTCAAGAAGAAAATCCTTGTTAATAAAGGAGTGGTACTTTGCTTTTAGGTGTTTGAATTTGGAGATATTTCTGTGGCAGGTACACAGCACAAGTGTTTAGTGAGCCCTCCTGGAGCAGTGCCATCCAGCTTTTACAGAAAATTGTCCTTGTTGGAATGATTTATTTTCCTCAAATTGTTAGAGCCATAAATTTTGAAGTTTTGTACGTTAATCGACTTGTTGTTTAGCTTTTAATGAGGCTGGCTGTAGTTAAATTCATGCTGCAGCAATATCAATTTCCCATGCTGTGTGAAATCACTGTGCAGTAATTCATTAATAACAGCATTTTGGGCATAAGCACTTGTGTATTTATAATAAAGAGGCATGACCAATGTACTAAAATGTGTCAGAATTTGTACCAATTACAGCATCAGTTCTGTGGAGTAAAAAGAGGTTATTATTTCTAAAATTACTCTTTTAATATGTATCTTTCTAGATACGTTGGGAAAACAGATTCCATAACCATCAGTGTATGGAACCATAAAAAAATCCATAAGAAACAGGGAGCTGGCTTCCTGGGGTGTGTCCGACTCCTCTCCAATGCCATCAGCAGGCTAAAAGATACTGGATGTAAGAACAATTCCTCCCTGGTCTGACCAAGAGCCCTCCATACCTTGTACCTGAGTAGTGGATAATGTTCCCACCCAGCTCTTCCCAGGGTTAATTTTTTTCCAATTCTCCTTTGCAGACCAGCGTTTGGATCTATGCAAACTCAACCCCACAGACACCGATGCTGTCCGAGGCCAAATAGTGGGTAAGAATGATCCCTGCTCAATTCCATCTGCTGGGTAAATATCCATAGAGAAAAACTCCTCTAGTCACTGCTTCTCTGCCTGTTCTGGGCTGTTTCTTCTTATTTTACAGGGATTAAATTACATAACCTGAAAATTTTAATTATACTCCTATGCAGGAGTTTGTTTCCTCTCAGTTGATGATGGGAAACAACATTAAAAACAGGGAATGCATCTGGCAAGGCTTCTGCTGCATCTCTGGAAGGGTGAATGTCACTGTGAAATGATGCATTTGGGCAAGGTGACAGGCAGAGGGAATCTTAGGTGTTAAAAAAGGATCTGGAAGAGTTAAAAGACATTTTACAAGTTGCTGGTTTGATACCTTTGACTCATGCAAGCCATTTCCAAATTTCAACAAGGCCATGCTCATTTTACAGCAAATTTACCCCACGTTTTACTGCCCCCACCCAACCCCAGCTTTTCAGTGATATATAAATATATTTGGCAAACTCCAAATTCTCACCCTAAGATGACATCTAGTGGTGAACAGTTTATTTCCAGCTTCCCTTTCTGTATCCTCATGAAACCCAGATGTAGAACTTGACATGCTTGACATTTACAGAAATAAACTCAAGTTTTGAGGGGATGACCCTCTGGTTTCTCTTCTGCTTTTTAAAAAATTAGTTATACTTTAAGAGAATAGAAGGAATTTTGGTAGGTAATGTGTTCTTGTGCGTAGGATAGAGCTTTCCCCTTAGTATTTTACCCTGTATAAATGTGGATTTTTTTGCTTTTTGCTGTTTTTAAGAATGCAATTTTTCTTTTATTGACCTGAATTTGTGGGGTTTTTTTCAGTCAGTTTACAGACACGGGACAGAATAGGCACAGGAGGTTCTGTAGTAGACTGCAGAGGACTTTTGGAGAATGAAGGGTAAGGATTGTTTTCTTCACACTTAATTAGAAAAATGTTTTTTGTGTGGAAAGACTGTAACTAACATTAGAAACTTAAGTATCAGTGTGACTACTATATTTTCTGGGAATGTGTATGAGGCAGTAAGGTTATTAGGCTAAATTTGGTAAGACTTGATTATTTTGTTGTTGTTGTTACCAATGCTGAGAAATTTGAGTATAAAAACCTTCAGAAAAACGGCACCTCTTGGGTTAAAAGTTGCAATACTCAAAGCTGTGGGGTGAGAGAAAAAGTCATTTCTGCATTCACTTCTCTTGTGATGGAAACTCTTGAAGTTTCCCCATTTTCAGAACGGTTTATGAAGATTCCGGCCCGGGGAGGCCCCTGAGCTGCTTCATGGAGGAGCCGGCGCCGTACACGGACACGACGGGAGCGGCGGGAGGAGGCGGCTGCCGCTTCCTGGAGTCTCCCAGCCACGAGCAGAGGCTGCAGGCCCAGCGCCTCCGCACCCCCGAGCTCAGAGCTCATGTCCAGACACCTCAGAACAGGCCCCACGGCCACCAGTCACCTGAGCTACCCGAGGGCTATGGTGAGTGTCCCACAGCTGCCAAACTGAAAGGGTTCACAAAGAATTTCTCCCCTTTTTTTAATCCGTGGAGGTGGGGTTTTTTTGTTTGGTTTTTTTTTTTTTTTTTTTTTGCCTGTTGGAACAAGCAGCGTCCACGTGCATCTCGTTCTGCCTTCTGGAAAAGGAACTTAAGTGCAGATGGGAGTTTGAGATTGGCTAATTAGCAGTTGGCTACGCCAGGATACACTGAGGGGTTGATGGTAAATTAAACATGAGGTTGTGGTATGATGCTGTTACAGAAAATTCTCTGCTAATCTTGGCTGTGTATCTAGGGAGAACGAATGTAAAGAGCTCTTTAAACTAGAGCAGTAATGCTATTTTTTCCTTCCCCCTTGGCATGTTGTGTAGGTTTGAGCCCACATTTGAGAAAAGATCAGGAAAATATATAAAAGCAACAAAGAAACCAATAGTACAGAAGATTAGGGAGGATGAGATTAAGGAGAATTTAAGCCTCAGGAAAGAGCACACCAAATCTAGGAGTAAAGAAATCTAGTTTGGGGGTTTGGATTGTCTCAAAATCTAACAATAAAAATACAGACTAAAACATGCTGGTGCATGGATCTGTGAGTTTCCAATGAATGTTGAAATGTGTAGTCGGAGTAAATTTGTCAAGGACAAAACAGTCTGTGTTGCAAGAGATCAGTGTGATGACTCCAGTACTTTTTCCTAGGAGGAAAATATTCTAACTATTTATCTGGATTTTTTTTTAAGATTTGTAATTTAGAATAATCTTCCCTCCTTTTTAACAGAGCAAAGAACAACGGTACAGGGACAGGTTTATTTTTTGCACACACAGACTGGAGTGAGCACGTGGCACGACCCAAGGATACCAAGGTATGTATTTATAATTAAAAGTCAGGGGGGTTTGATGTGTATTTGTGTGGCAGGATGCTGGATTTATAAGAACAAAGATCTGTGAAATGGCCTGTATGAATTTAAAGGGAGAGCTCCCAGTAGAGGAGTAGTTTGGGATGTTTCTAGTTACCTTTTCATCAAATATTAAGGATTACTCTTTTTGAAAGAAAGCATTATTTACTTGTGAATCATGTCAAACAAAAAGCAAAAAAAAAAAAATATGTAGCCCTTCAGGAATTCCTGTGTGACAAATTATTCCTAAAATGTTGATGTGGCTGTTTTTGGTGAAGATAGAAATTTCTGAATCTTACTTACATTTTTTTTGGTATGAAAACAGTTCGGACTGCAAATTGAAGAAAAAATGGGCTTTTTTCTTAAAATAATTGTTTTTTGAGTATTCAACTTGAACCTTTTGATTTATTAGTACTCACTTGTGTATAACTGAAGGAGAGATTACTTGTTATCTTTAACCTTGAAATTATTTGAGTTTTTTTATGCTTTAGGCCAGTGATTTGCAGCTAGAAAATTTGAATCCTTCACATGATTAATTTAGTAAAGCCTCTTTAAACGTTAACCTGCAGTTAATCCAGGTCTTTGTGAGTAAGGTCTGGTGCTCTTCCTGAGTAGCTCTGAATCTGGGCTGTTTCATGGGCCACCTGCACACCAGATTCAAGAGTGAAGTTTGTAACTCTCAGCTGCTGCACTGCCTGGATAATACAAGAATGTGCTACAGGATATTAGAAAAAGGATATAAAGTATTGCAGGCAAAAGTGGTGATAAAAGCTCAGTGTATGGAAGGAAATGAAAAATAAAGCTGAGAGAGAGAAAAAATAGCTGATTTTAGATTAGCTGGTATTGTTGGAAGAAGAAATGACAGTGATTGTTCATTTGTGTCAGTCATGTCAGGCTTGTGTGCCCAAAGCCTTTTGTCTTCTTCAAGTGATGCTGGTCACCCTAATGAAAGGTGCTGCTGCTCCTCTCCCCAAATCCTTGAGCCAGGATTTCAGGAGCAGCCACGGAAATGGACACTGCAGTGTCTTGTGAGTCACAGGTCACACCTATTTTAGTTAAAGGTGACTTTTGTGCTACCAGCTTGTGTTGCAAAAACCTAACCTTGGCATGAGGCAGAGATGTAGGTTAAAACTTGCTGTAATCAAATCTGTGCAGGACTTTCAGATGCACAGCTGATCACAGCAAATGGTCCCAACCATAATCTCCTTTAAGGAGCCTAGCAAGGGCTTGTCTGTCTGCCTGTGTGTCTCCTTGGCTTATACTCACTGTGACACTAAGGCACCTTCAGCATTTCCACCTTTCTAAAGCCTCTCAATTAACTCATTTATGCAAATGTTGCATGGTTAGATTTAGGTGAGGAATTGCATAGAGTGGTGTCTTCAACCCTGAATCCATGCCAGCTGTCTAAAGAATACTTTACTTAACAATAGATTTCTGCCTAAAAATAGTCTTTAGGTTTCCTTCCTTCCTTTTCTTGCCACTCTTGGTGCTTTCCTCAGTTAGGTGGCTGGAGCCTTAGGTATTTTCAATCTTTTTAGGTGTAAATACATTTTATGTATTGAATTCAGACACTGCCTGGAAATGAGTGACTGCCTTTAGCAGCGCTTAAAGTAATACCTGAAATTTATCCAGGATGAAAGGGGTGAGTGAATGTGTTGCTAAAGCCTTACTCTCAGTGTTTTTTCAGTCAAATAGCCAGGATTCTAACCTTAACCTAATTAAAGAGATGATTTTAATTTTTTGAAGTGATCTCAATATTTGGTTGCTTAACTGCAGATATGCATTAACATCTTGTTTGTTTTTTCACTTTAGAGACCTTAACAGTGTGAATTGTGATGAACTGGGACCTTTGCCTCCAGGCTGGGAAGTCAGAAGTACAGTTTCAGGAAGAATATATTTTGTAGATCATAACAACAGAACCACACAATTCACAGATCCACGACTACATCACATCATGAAGTAAGAGCTTTGCCTGATAAATAATTCCTGTCAGGTCTGGGAGTCCTGAGGGGCTGAAACCCCGAATGATAACTGGGGAACAGATGCATCCAGTGCTGTTGTCAGGGTCCAAGCATTGGTTCTCAGTGCTGGTTTTATCTAAGTTTTTTGCTGAGATTCTTCAGAGGGGTTTTTACTCTGCTCTGCACAGTTCTGGAATTGCTGGGTTGTGGGTGGAAAGTCTGCCAGGGGTTTCCCAGCAGCCAGCTCATACCTGTCTGGATGAGCAGTTCTAGCTCTGTGCTGGCTCTTCTGGATCTGGACTAACTTCATGCTCCCTTGAGCTCCAGACAAAGGGAACAGAAAGGCAGCTGGAGTCTGCTCAGTGGGTGCTGTGCACGGCCAGTTTGGGTTTAGCAGGATTTAATAAGCTCAGTCTCTGCATCATGGAAAGGCAGCTGAACTGTTGAGGAACTGACCCTGGCAGCAGCCTGCCAGTGCTGCTTGTGCCCAAGACCAGACTTTTTCCTGAGCTTGAAGCCAGCCAGGCTGGCTCTGTATCTAAAACATAATTACTCTACAGCCCAAATAAAGCACTGATGGATAAGGATAGTTGAGTGTATGAAGCTGCAACTATTTGGAACAAGTGTATCTTTCTCTCTTAACAGCCATAGATGCAATATTTTTACTGTGTCAGGAATCCCCAGCCTCATTTGACATGGAGCTGGAATAAAATCAGTTGCAGTTGTTAGTTCCCTTTATAAAGCTGGTTTTGGTTCCGTTAGAGATCTCCTTCCATGGTGCACTCTGGAAAGTTCTCTCTGTGTGGGAGAAGATCAGTGATCATGCTCCAGAGCCTTCCACATATAAAACCAGTTCAAAATGCTGAAACTCTTGAAGTTTCTGTGTTTCTTACATCCCTGAATTTAATGTAATGATGGTACAGAAGTGTCCATACACATTTCACTCCGTGTTCCTCTTAGAGAAGCTTAATCATTTCTTCCATCATTGTTTTTCACGTGTTCCTTATTGTTATGTGTCCAGAGTAAATATTGTCCTTTTTTTCTCCAAGCCATCAATGCCAGCTAAAAGAGCCCAGCCAGCAGCCTCTACCAGCTCCAAACGAGGGATCATTGGAAGAGGGTGAGGAGTTGCCTGCACAGAGATATGAAAGAGACTTGGTACAAAAGTTGAAAGTTCTTAGACATGAGCTCTCTCTTCAGCAACCTCAGGCTGGTCACTGTCGCATTGAAGTATCCAGAGAGGAAATATTTGAGGTATTGATTGATAGTTTTTTACTGCTAACAACAGCTTTTGTCCCTGAAGAGTTAAGTTAAACTGATCAGTGATTATAACAACTTCACAGGCACCCACCACATTACGGAGTTGCCATTGCAATTTGCTTCAGAATAGCACTCCAATAGAGTCATGTTTTCTGTAGTTCAGTAACAATCTGTGTATTACAGAAATGCAGAAATCTTAATTACAGTATTAGAGAAATCTTAATAGACTTAATTATAGGAAGGAAATAAAATAGCTAATTGTGCAAATGCACGTACAGGAATCCTATCGTCAGATAATGAAGATGAGGCCAAAGGACCTGAAAAAGAGGCTTATGGTGAAATTCCGAGGAGAGGAAGGCCTGGACTATGGAGGAGTAGCAAGGTGAGATTTTGGGGGTTTTCTGACACTCTTTATATTACAGTTGCCCTTTAAGTGCCCCATGGTTGATATCATCCCCTTTCAAGTTACCTGTTAATGGTATGTGTTAATTATTTCTGGTCTAGTTTATAGACAGTGGCTGTAACTTCACTCTTTATATGGTAGGTTGGAAAGTGGAAGCTTGTGATTTAACAGTCATCCCACTGCAAGTTATGAAAGTGTGATCAACTCAAATTGTGAGGTCTCTCAGGGAGTGTATAGACCCTGAAGTCAGATCCAGATCACAGGAATGGTTTTGTTAAACACACCTCTCTGATTTCCCACAAATGGATTGCAGGAGGGTAGGGATTCCTTTTTTTTATGTCTCAGCTGCATTCAGGAGAGTTCTCTGATCCGTTGGAGCAGGAGTGGAGATGAACTAATCCTAAACAAAAGCGAAAATTTTAGCGAGGACTTGCCTACCTCTTAAAAATGACAATAATTCCCTGTGGGTGGCATCAGATCTGAAATTCAGGAGCTGATTGTATCATCACTGAAAAAATACTCACCTTTGTGGTGGCTCAGAGTTGTGTAAATTCAGGGAGAAATTTCTCAAATCCACAAAAGCTGCCCACTTATGTGTTTTTCAGTGATCAATCCCTGGACAAAGGAAAGAACCTGAAACATTCTGAGCTGCCTTACCCGTGGCAACCTTGGGTGTCTCCACTGTCACATCCTGTTGCCCTGATGCCTTTCATAATTGCCCATTAGTTGCAACTGACTCTTCCAGATCAGTACAGCTCCACTTCCAAGCATTACAATTGATAGTTCTGTCTGAATATTTTGGACCTGGGAAGGGTGTCCAGATTTAACAACAAAGGGATATTTGTCATGGTAACCTGGGAGGTCAGAAATAGCTTTAGTTCTGCTCTTGTCCTTGTGTGTTACACAAGGTGAGAGAATTTACCCAGCCCCTCCTTTTAATGCACTTGTTCTCTGTCCCTTCTGGCCTCTGCTGAAAGCAGTCACCAGGCTGGCAGAATTACAGCTTTTCTGAAGATCCCCAGTGATTCTAATTGTTCATTCTAATCAACAGATTTTTTTTTTAATATTTCTGAATACTGTACAGGCTGAGAAGCAGACCTCATAGGCTCCAAATAGCTGAACTCTGTACAAAGGCAGGATTTTTTTGGAAGTGTGACTTGTTCAGACTCAATTAGTTGATGGCATTGTCTAACAGCTTGCTGTAGCTTCTCTAATTGATGTTAATCCCTTCAGTGCTTCTAAACTAAACCAAGTCTGCCCTGAGTAGAGTAGGACATTGTGGGCTGTTAATCACACCCTTTTGGTCTACAAATGGAGGGCAGCACAAGATCTGATTTTGAAATAAGCATTCCATAACTGATCAATCAGAATAATTGTGTTGTCTAAAACTTAAGTGCAAGTTGCACTCTTCTAAATTTGTTTGGGGTTTTTTTTGCAGAGAGTGGTTGTATTTACTGTGCCATGAAATGTTGAATCCCTACTATGGACTTTTCCAGTACTCCACAGATAATATTTATATGCTGCAAATCAATCCAGACTCTTCTATCAATCCTGTAAGTACTAATTTCTCAGCAATATTCATACTTTAAGAGATGTCTTCTACAGTTTCTTACAGCTGTTCTTCCACAAAGGAGTCTAAACTGCAGAATTAGAATAAAGTGTTAAAGTCTTAAATTTATACAGTAAGAAGCAGAGGGGTTTTGTTCAGAAATTAAAAACGTGATAGCTTTTGATAAATATCTGGTTTCTTTGAGACTCCTCAGTACTGATTGGTTTGCACAGTGATTCTGAGAAGACAAGACAGATGAAATTCATCTTCACTGTGAGCAGGGGTGGTTGTACACACAGCATTACATTCCCAGCAGTGCCACCCCGTGACTTTTAGGGATGGATCCCTTGCTTGCCCTTTCTCACTACGCTCCTGTGCTTGCTTTTTCTCTTACTGGAGGATTTGTATTGATGCAGCAGTTCTGTATTAGTAGAGGGAATTCTTCCTGACATGACATTTCCTGACATTTGCACTGGAAGATGAGGGAGGTGGATTGGAAGAATGTCATAGGATTTACACCTCAGCTTTCAAGTTAGTTTAAAAGGAACGTGAAAGAAATGAAGGAAACAAGCACACTGCTTCCTCAAAAGTAGATACATTGGGATGGTTAAATGAAGAACAAGCTATTTTCTTTGGAGTCCTCATCTTCTTGGATTCTGGATGTTTCACAGGGATTTTCTTTTTCCAAGTTTTTCCCTTTGAGAGGTCTAGAGACTGGAATCCAAATTATTAATCAGGTGATGCACAGAGATTTGTTCAAGTGTTTTAATCATTAAATGCTTTGGTTTTGGTTATGTTGTGAGGAAAAGTGGTGGCTGCTCTTGCCCCGAGGGCTGCAGGTAACTCACACTGAATGAAGCACCGAGGGTGCCACAAGATGTCAGTGTGTTCCCAAGGCTGATTCTCCTCTCTCCCTGCAGGACCATTTGTCTTATTTCCATTTTGTTGGTCGGATCATGGGTTTGGCTGTGTTCCATGGACACTATATCAACGGGGGGTTCACAGTCCCCTTTTACAAACAGCTGCTGGGGAAGCCCATCCAGCTCTCGGATCTGGAATCTGTTGACCCAGAATTACACAAAAGTTTAGTCTGGATCTTGTAAGTACTGAATTTAGCAATCATCTCACTGTAGAGAAAATGGGGTAGAGTTTGTTGGCAATAGTGAGATGCTTTAGACAAAGGGTTTGCAAAAATCTTTTTATGATGGCAGTCTGTACAAAGTTACTAAACTATTCTTAATATATCAAAGGTATTTGAGGAAAAGTTCTCATTGCAATCTCTCCTTGCCATGCAGTAGGTACTAAATCATTAAAGGTTGCATGTGTGTGATAGAATATCACAGTATCAAAATCTAAACTCAGGGTAGAGGTCTGAGGGGAAGTACAGCCTTCTTCAAAAGAAAGTCAAATCTGATTAAAATGAAAATAAATGGAAATAATTTGTGCTTCTGTATGCTTACAGAACAAGATCCATCATTCACTGTAGCTTTGGGACTCTTCAGAACTTCTTTGCATTATCTCAATTTCTTTTCCTAAATGCTGTTTTGAATTTTGTATTTAAAAGAAGTTACTGATGATGAACTTTGCTACATATGATCTCTTCTCTGCTTCACAGATACATGACAGCAGATCAGATTCTTGCTGGGTGTATATATATAAATATGTGTGTGTGTGTATATATTTCTGTATATAGGGTTTTATCCAGTATCTTGAGTTCTATTAGAATTCGATGAATATCCCATATCTGATCAGGCTCTTCAACATGCACCAAACCATAGAGAAATTGGTGATGGTGGCAATATTCCTCTAGTGTGTGAAGTGCAGGTGGTAACTAAGGTTTAGCCTGAAGCCCTAGGTGTTCAAATAACTGTCAGCATCACCACTGAGAGTTACCAAAATGCAAAAAATACTGAGTTTAGCCTCTGTTCATTTGCAGAGAGAATGATATCACACCAGTCCTGGACCATACGTTCTGTGTGGAACACAATGCCTTCGGGAGGATTTTACAGCATGAACTCAAACCAAATGGCAGGAATATTCCAGTGACAGAGGAGAACAAGAAGGAATATGTCAGGTATTGCAAACAGAAATATGTCCTGCAAATGTAGTGGGAAGAGGGTAGTAAACAGAATTTTTGTATATAGTGAAACTAAGGAAGTGTTTTGGGTGGGAATTCCTGACTCATAAATGACAGGAATGTTTTCACTGGGAGACCTGGAAGATGAAGTTCTGAATGTACTTCGGTTTTTCCATTGATGGTGCAATAATTAATTGTTGATGGGAAAAGGAATGGATAAGCACTTCTTTCATAATACAAAATGTGTGTATTAATAACAAGATCCTCTGTAAAAAGAGTATTTTCCAAGTCTGCTGTAAAAATCCCAGTGCTGTCCAGTTCATCACCCCTGACTTTTTCCTTCTCCCCTGCAGGTTGTATGTGAACTGGCGGTTCATGAGAGGAATAGAGGCTCAGTTCCTGGCTCTGCAGAAAGGTTTTAATGAACTTATTCCTCAACACCTCCTTAAGCCTTTTGACCAGAAGGAACTTGAGGTATGTTTTATCCACGTGAATTATTGTTCTGTAATATGTTTGATCCACAGTCAAGCACTGATTTAAAAAACAAGCAAAACAAACACAAAACTTACTCCATTTTATTTACCAGAAGGCTGAGTATTTGTTTAACTCTAAACCCTTTTAGTTTTACTCTAGACATTCTTTGGGTTGATATTATTGAGAGGGCTACTTAAACAGGGAAGGACAAATACACCATGATGTCTATCCAAGGACTAAAGCTCAAGACAGGTGGTCTGAGAAGGAGAAAACACTGCAGGTTTGAGGAATTGTTGGCAAGACCAGACATGCTATTTACCCCACAACCTGTTTTGTCCAGTAACTTTTCATGCATGGCTGTTCCTGTTTGCACACAGGAATTGTTTTACAGAAGTAGAAGAGTTGAGCATATAGAAAAGAAATTAATTTGTCTTCTTATCAAATCCTGAGGTGCAGAAAGCTACTTCTTGAAATAGTTCAAAGTAAATTGCTGTTACAGCAATTTTTCCTCTGGTTTTGCTTCCTAGAAAAAATAAGACAGCCTGTGGAATATTCATCATTTGTGGTATAGAAAGCATTAGCTTTGTGCTAGTCAGTCATGCATTTTAGTTAATCCCACAAAGTTCTTGCATTCCATTTCCTTAAAAAGGTAGATTTTAAAAATCCATTAAAAATTTCAATACCTTCCATGTCAGAACAGTCACAACTCCCCTAATGATATGAGCAGGTGTAAGTGGATGCTATCTTGCTGGCACAACAAGGCAGCTGCTAAAGGGCAGCTCTCAGCAATTGGATCCTTACTGTGGAATTTTATGGAAATTTAAAATATGACACACGTTTTGTTTTGAGGGGTGAAGTTCCCTCAGTGCCATTTTTTTGTTGTTACCAGAGGAGGTGGTTAAATGCATGGCAGCAGCAACTTCCTTTTACAGTATTTTACAACCTGGTGTCATCTGGAAAAGAGGTTGCAGTGATATGTCTGGTCTGTGTCAGAGATTCTCACAAATGGGGTCAAAAAACAGATGAAAAGTTTCTGTAGTTTATTGTGGAACAACAAAGCAACTCAGATGTTCCCATAAGCTAAACAGGATTCACTGGTAGTGGCACCTCTAGGACAATCCTGCAGCAGTATAATGATGCTGTGCCACAGCCTTTTTCCAGATCAGTGCTGTGCCCTCCTAAAGACAGTCTGTACCTTCCAGGGAGCACAGATTTAATAAAGCAAGTCTTGCATGGGCTTCTGACTCTTAGTTACTTGTGAAAGTTCTAATGCTGGTAAAGCACTGCTTGGGGTCAGTTTCACTGCAGCCAATCTGGACACATTTACTGCCAGTTCTGTACTGGTTTGAAATGTTACCAAAAAGGTAAAAGGGAGAAGCACCTAAACAATGCCAGGCTTTCTGACGTGATTGGATGTTTGTTCATAACTACAAACCTGAAATTACTCTGAGCTTTAAAGCACTTCCTAATCCTTTAACAGCTGATCATAGGAGGCCTGGATAAGATAGACCTGAATGACTGGAAGTCCAACACCCGCCTAAAGCACTGCATGGCTGACAGCAACATCGTCAAGTGGTTCTGGCAAGCAGTGGAAACGTTTGATGAGGAAAGAAGGGCACGGCTGCTGCAGTTCGTGACGGGCTCGACTCGTGTCCCACTTCAAGGTTTCAAGGCTTTACAAGGTGACTGATGGGGAGGCTGAGTTAATCTGTGGTTGGAGAAAGAGATAAAAGTGGTGTGGCATTTACAGGCCCCTTGTAAAATATCAGCATATTACTGGATAAGTCAAGCACTTGAAAACTTTAGTGCCTGAGAGCAGTTTTACATTTGTCAGCAGCTCAGCTGCTGCTGAACACTTTGGCTGTTGCTGATAGTGATGGAAGCTGGTAAATCTGTTACTGTGCAGTGCTTTGACTGCTGTCAATTTTGGCTCGTCAGTCTCCTGCAGCTCTGTGCTCTGAGGTTCAAATCATTCCGTGCAAATATGCACAGGGATATATGGCTGACTAAAGAACTTTTTCATGTAAGAATTGTATTCCCCTCAGTGTTTGGCAACAAACCATTAGGCTTTAAAGCAAATTTCTGAAAATTGCAGGTCTTTATCAAAAATGTGGCAGTGTCCTTGGCTGTTGTGATCTCCTGATCACATTCCATTTGTTGGCTGACAGTAAATTGTTGTTCAAAATTAAAATACTAGTTCTGTTTTACAAGGAAAACCTTCATGCACTTACATATTTTCATTTTTGATGGTGCAGCTTCATTAATATCAAATTTAGAAGCTTTCCAAAATACCAGTCTATCAAATGACTGTCACAAACAGCCCTATCTCTTCTGCCATCCCTTTCATCAGCTGCAAATATCTCGACAGATTTAGCCTAGGACATACTTAGGCTTGCAGCTGGAACTGTAATTTCCTCTCTTGCCTTTTTATACACAGCAAAATGCGTGTGTGTGAATGATGCTTTGTTGAAGTGCATTAACTAGAATGTCTGTCTAAGGTTCTACAGGCGCTGCAGGACCCAGACTGTTTACCATCCATTTAATAGATGCAAACACAGACAACCTTCCAAAAGCCCACACTTGGTAAGATGGAAACACTCTGCTTCCTCTCCTTTTGTCTTGATTTAAAGGAGACATCTCTGTTTGTCCTGAGCAGGGTTAGGCATGTGATACACATGACTCCAAGTGTGCTCTGTTAGCTTGGGTATATCTGTACTCTGCAGCCAGCAAAATAATCTGCTTTTCTTAAAGCTTGATTTGTCCTCTACTATCTGTAGTTTTCATTCATTCCAGAGGTGATTATTCTGGGTAGTGTGATGTCTGTAAGTTTATTTCTTCATTTCTTTATTACGAAGAAGCGTTGTCGGATGTCGGATGTTGGAAGCTCATGCTGTTGGTGCAGTATAGGCACAGCCTGAACCCTTGCACAGAAATCTCGCTCCATCAGAGGCAGGAAATGGTGTCAGCAGCAGCAGACTGTCTTCAGGCAGGGCAGGGAATGGGCCTGCCTGATGTGTTGCTTTTTCTTTGCAAGTCTCCTGCATCTGCCTCTTCCTCCTCCTCATCCCAAACACTGCCCTATTAAGCTGTGCATTCCTGCTGTAGAAATAGTTGTTTTCAACTTGTCTCCTTTGGCCACTGAGGCAGCTGAGAGTTTTTACAATTTCTATCTATATGTAGCTTCTTTACATTTTTCCCCCGATGAGCACTTGAGATCCATCAGTGTTTTGTTCCTTTCCCTGCAGCTTTAACCGGATCGACATTCCGCCTTATGAGTCATACGAGAAGCTTTATGAGAAGCTGTTGACAGCTGTGGAAGAGACGTGTGGGTTTGCTGTGGAATGAAAAAGCAACCAAAGGAAACAGATGCTAGCTCATGGACCACCAAATCAAAAGCTAGAAGAAGCTTGCTGTGAACTTCCTGCTAAGCTGTATGAAACATCTGAACTCTGACAACTTAGAGATGGGGCTGTTTCCCTTCCGATGCTGGTGGATTAGGGGGGAGGGTCGGGGCTTTTCTTGGTGGTTCCCAACTCTATTTTCTCCCCTTTGTTACAATAACCCCCTTCCCCCTTCTTCCATCCCCCCTGAAACGAAATGCAGCCAAGTTCAGCATTTGGCTTTGGTTACACAGGATATTCTGCTAGATTTGTAACACATATTGTGATAGGGTCAGCGACCTGTGGGGCTTTTTTAATAGGAGAATCAAAGTGTATTTGAGAATGAGCTTAATTTGCTGAGGACTTGCAACTGGTAGGTGCACCTGGTTAGTCTGTCTTAAATCAAGCTTGAGCCTTTGTAGAGTCCAGCAGGTGCAGAGTGTCTGACTGGCACCAGAAATTGCATTGCACATTTTAAACATCTATTTAAAAAGTAAACTTCTAGCAGAAAATACCTCCATATGAACACTTAACTGAAAGGTAAAGAAATCCAAGTTCTGCCTTAGCAGGAAGCTCCCAGTGAAAGCTGTGGCTCACCTTGAGAAAAGTGAAGGAATCTGGGACAGCTTAAACGGTATTGTGTGAGTTCTTTTTGGTTGTCCTGGCTGAAATCTAATTGTTTTGCACGTGAAAACAGTTCTTTCCTCCTGCAGAATTACTTTCCATAATTTGTTCAGATGTAAGTACCTTGCAGAGAAGCTTTGTGAGGAGGAGACAGAGGATAAAAATCCATTCAATCCCAAAGCTGTGATTTCTGTGCCACTGTTTTACCCAAGATGTGTTTGTGTGACTTTAAATCCTAAGACTCACATGGAAATCACTAAAATTCAAGTTAACAGTGCAAACTCCTGCTTCAAATTTTTTGGCCTTGGGAAAAGTTTATTTGGAGATTGAGGTTAAAGGGAACTATATAGTGAATACATTCTAAATGTTACAGAAAGCTATTGGAAGAATTTATGACTTGAGTTCTGTAGGGATGAAACTTTCTCCAGAGAGCCATATAAGGCTATTTTTTCCAATATCTGAAACTAATATTAAAACGTTTGTTCTCTAACACAGGGGAAACAAAAGCAAATCCAATACCTGAATGTCTTGGTTTGAAACAGAGGTGTCTGCTAAGGAAGGCAGGAGCCTCCCTTGTAATGGAAAATGTAACCCCTTTCCCTCCAAATTACTATAATTTTGAAATTACTGGGCTTTCAGGCAAAGATAGAAGAAATAGGAATAGGTTCTTTGCTAGTATATATAACCAGGCAATAATACAGAAACACTGGCTTAAACTGACAGTCAGGACAGGAGCTGACACCCTGTTGGTCAGGGGGTGGTGGCAGTCTGAGTGAGTGGTGGCTGCAGTTCTGGAGTGGTAGATGTGCTTCTCTTGGAGCAGTGAAGGGTCTGCTCTTCTTCTGAAGGTGCAGTGGTGGTTGTGGAGCCCTTGTCCTCTGGGAATGCAGTAGGTAAAGGCTACTGTGGTGTTCCAAAGCTCAGGTTATATCCAGGTAGGAATGCTTGTCTCCTCCTGCTGGGCAGAGCATCTCACAATGGGATGATGTAATTTTATGAGTCATGCTGTGAGGCTTGATGGGCCATTAACAGAAGATAACTCCTGGAGGGAGTTATCAGGGATGTGTCCTGGAAGAGATAAGAACAATGCCCCACTTGTTTTTAACAGATGGTGATAGGATACAGACTTTTGGTTACATCTTACATTGTAACCTGAGACATTATCTAACCCTCATTCTGTTACCATCTGCATCATACCCAAATCAATACCCTCTTTAAACTCTGCTTTTATGTGTATATACAATGAAACCTTGCACACAGTTCTCGCTTAAGATTAGGTCTCCCTATGATACACAATGGGTTTTCCCATCTTTCTGCATTACCCACCAAGTGTAATCAGGTCCTTGAGCAAAAACACAGATGAGTTTGCTTTTGCCTGAGATGGGACTAATCCAAACAGTCTTTCCTAAAATACCTTCCGTGTGTACCACAGGGAGTTTATCTCCATCAACTGTGTGCAAGGCTTTGGACTGGGCAGGACCAGCTCAATTCATGGACCCTGGATGGACCATCCAGGTGGCCTTTGCTAAATTCACTTCCCAATTTTTGAAGGTCCCCCTGCCAAGTGCCTTTAGGGTAGTCTTGAGTTGTCTCTTGCACCATTTAACTTTTCCTAGCAGCTGGTGCATGATAAGAGATAGGATAAATCCATTCAATGCCATGTTCTCTGGCCCAGGTGTTTGTAAGGTTATTCTTGAAATGGGTCCCGTTGTCTGACTCAATTCTCTCAGGGGTGCCTTATATCTACAGCACTTGCTTTTCCAGGCCCAAGATGGTGTTATGGGGTAGTGTGAGGCACAGGGTAGGTCTTCAACCATCCAGTGGTGGCTTCCACCATGGTCAGCACATAGTGCTTGCCTTGGCAGGTTTGGGGAAGGCTGATGTAGCCAATTTGCCAGGCTTCCCCATACCTATACTCTGACCATCATCCACCACACCACAGAGGCTTCCCCCTCTTGGCCTGTTTGATTACAGCACAGGTCTCACAGCTGTGGGTGACCTGTGAGATGCTGTCCGTGGTCAAGTCCACCCCTCAGTCACGAGCCCATCAGTACATTGCATCTTGTCCCTGATGACCAGAGGCATCATGGGCCCAATAAAATGCTCCATTTGTTTCTGGCAAACTGTACGCACCTTTTTTCCATTGGCTCTATCCTAGACCAGTCGTGGGGAAAAATTTCTCCCCTACCCTAAAGATACTGAAATTATAGCATAAAACACAAAAGAAAAGGAACCAGACCACCTGTGCAGAATGACTGTACTTTACTGACAAAAAAGGATACCCAACAGAGCACTTCCCTGCTCACACACAGCCATAGGGCAGCTGAGCAGCCAGGCCTAGTACACAGAAGGAAAAGGGAAACTAATGAGGGGCAGAGCTTGATCTGCAGCACAGGTAGAGCGTGGAATTGTTTTCCAACTCTTCCAGCCAACTTCTACTGGGAGATGTTATCCAGAGTTCCCTGTAGAGAAAGAGGAGAGTCTGGAGTTGATCAGTGGTTCTTTTTTGTTGAGGCAAAACCAGAGAAACCCATCACAGCTGCCATTTCATCATTCTCTTCAAAGGTCAAATCTTCCTCTGCCCGCCTTTTCTTCTCTCTCTGCTTCATCTTCTTGTAGGATTTGGCCTTCTCCTCCTCCTCATGTAGTTCCTTCATCCTCTCCTCAAAGTTATAGTCCTTCCTCTTCTCCTCCATCTTCTCTTTGTTCACTTCAAAGCGTTTCTTCACCTGGTCCAGTGTGGAGCGCTCCACCCGCATGGACATGCCCAGATTCCTCTGGTGTTTTTTGCCATTGATATGATCCAAGAAGTTAATGGAATCTTTCAGCACACAGTCACATATGTTACAGTAATACCCTCCCATCTCTGACTGAGGGGTAGTTTTGGTGATGAAAATGGTTTTGCCCAGCTTGGATTCCAGGTCCACTTTGTAGTCTCGGGGCCGCAGAAGTTCTCTTTTGACAGGCTGAGCTGGTTTGCCATCTTTCCTTTCCCTCTCCTCTGCAAGCCGCTTCTCTGCCAGTTTCTCGTATTCATCCTTGTCCCATTTCCGACGGAACTCCAGGGTCTTTGTCACGCTGCCTGATGCCATGGCGAGCTGAGGAGAGAGTCAGGACAGGAGCTGACACCCTGTTGGTCAGGGGGGTGGTGACAGTCTGAGTGAGTGGTGGCTGCAGCCCTGGAGTGACAGATGTGCTTCTCTTGAAGCAGTGATCCTGTAGAAGGGTTTGCTCTTCCTCTGAAGGTGCAGTGGTGGTTGTGGAGCCCTTGTCCTCTGGGAATGCAGTAGGTAAAGGCTACTGTGGTGTTCCAAAGCTCAGGTTATATCCAGGTAGGAATGCTTGTCTCCTCCTGCTGGGCAGAGCATCTCACAATGGGATGATGTAATTTTATGAGTCATGCAGTGAGGCTTGATGGGCCATTAACAGACGATATCCCCCTGGAGGGAGTTATCAGGGGTGTGTCATATAGACAAGAAGAATAGATAAGAACAAGATAAGGGAAGAGATAAGAACAGTGCCCCACTTGTTTTTAACAGATGGTAGTGGAATACAGACTTTTGGTTACATCTTACATTGTAACCTAAGACACTGAATCACTAACATTTTTTCCAGTTTGCACACCAGGATGAGGTATGTTAACAAATAACATGGCTTCAGAGAGACTCAGTTATCTATCAAATATGTCTAAACTTAAGCAGACTTGCTTGTATAGGATTTTTTTTCCTTTGGCAAACCTGATTTTTAGAGAGATTCATGACTGAAACACTTAACAGATGTTATGTCTGTGGAATAGTGCGTTGAAATTCAGCTGTATGTAAGAGACTGTCCTTAGGAGATGTCTACTGGAATACTTCTATTTTGTCTTCTTTTTTTAAATTGAATTTGGTAATAGCTTTAAACTGTGATAGGACAGAAAGTAGACACTTGTCAAAACCCTGGCATCTTTCTCTGTTTTTTTTTGTTTGTGGTTTTCTTTTTGCCATTGACCATAATTCGTGATTTGTTGTCAGGAGTCTCATTAGAGGTGTAAAATTGTACCATATTGTGAGATTTGCACAGGGTGGCTAAAGATGCTCATCCTGCAGGACTGTATAGGAGAGGCATGTTCAGCCCCATGTTCTGTAGGGATCTTTTGGCACTTGGAGACCAGTTTCTGCGATTCTGGTTGTTGGGATGTGCAACAGTTGGCAGACAGCATCCCTACAGACCCGGGCTGAGTAGCAGAGTCTCCACAACCCTAGATTTTCCAAATTGCTTTGAAGTCAAAGCTGTTCATAGAGTGTATTTAATCCTTTCAGTACGTTTGAATGTGCAATAAACCAGTCAGATAGGAAAAATGCAAAATGGATTATTGCCCAAAAGCTTTGCATGCAGTCTCATGTGGATTTTTCCCTAAAAAAAGTGTTAAAACCCAAACCCAGATACTAAAGCCCACCCCTAATAAAAATCCTGTCACACCTGCAGCACAACTGGCTCAGTACAAACCAGGCAAGGTGAAGGGAAAGGCCCCTGATTTGGAGATCTATAGGTCAAGTAGCTTTATGTCAACAACCCAGTTGACATAAGATAGTTCCTAATGTCTTTGCTAGGTCAGTGTTTTATTGAATGCACAAAATAAGAATAGGCAAGGATTGTTGTTTTGAAAAGTCCGTCTGTTTTTTGCTGTATTTAAAAGCCCTTGTCAAGGTACCTCCTCTGTGCTGACAGTAACGAGAATAGGGCACTGTCTTTTAAATTATTTCAGTTCTCTTTTCAACAGCTTCACCACCTCTCCCGTCATGTTGTCTTTGCAATTTTGTGCCACTTCAGTGACGAAAAAGACATTTTTGTCTTGTTCTGTACATGCATTTGAGGCAGGCCTTAAAGCTTGGGTGGATGGAGGAACAGCAAGAAGCGAGGCAGAATGGCTTTGGAGCCATGGCCAGGCAAGGACAAAATGCCAACAGGAGTTAGCGTGGCTTGAGCCAGTGGCTCTCAGAGGTCTGGGATAACCTCAGCTGTGTGAATTTCTATGTCCATTCCCACTCGGTCTGCCAGCACTTGAACTTGGTTGTTACTTCTCAAACTTGCCCAAAGAATACCATGGAGTCCCGTGTTCATTTTGTCATTCCACGTTCCACCTTGTGCGCGGATACTCTTGGATCTGACCCGAAGGAAATCGAAGGTACAGCGTGTCTGTCGTTCCTGTCCCACGGCAAACCCCATCAGCAGTGCCCTGACACTGCTCCTCTGCCTCTACTCTACGCTCAGGGATGTAGGAAACCACCACTCTGCTCGTGTGTTCCACCGGGAGGAAACGAGACTGTAGGATGGGTGTGAGTGTTCACTTGGGCATTATGTTAGACAAGACCCTGCTCCAAAAAGGCTGCTCGAAGCTCCACACGGTGCCATCGGCGCTCGCTCAGCAGTTTGTCCTCAGTTCAAGTCGAGGTGGTTGTAAAATCCAACAGATTTTGTAAATTACTGATCCAGCCACTGGGCCCTCTGGAGCCAGTGCCCAGGTTCGGGGCCATGTGGCACAGCAAATTCCCAGAAACGCAGTATGGATCTGGTTTTAATCTGTTAATTTTTTTTGTTGTTGTTGTTGTTGTTCTTCAACCACTTTATAATGTATTTTTTTAATTTATTATTTTGTAATGTCATGTTTAAGTATTGCTGCTATCCTTGTTATTCTTCCCACTGTTTTTATTGCAGATTTATTTTGTGGAAGTTGTACACTAATGTTTCATTTTATGTCTAAATCAAAGTATTTAAAAAATACTAGTTCTATTTAATGTGGTTATGGAACCAGCTGGAATAAACAGTGATTGTATAGTAGGCTGGACCCAGGAGGTCATGTTCATTTTTGTTACATATGCAATAAACTCACAACTTTAAACTCTTGGTAGCCACTGTTTTGTTTGTTACAGTATTTATGGGAATCAGAGGAAAAGAGTGGACAAAGTATTGAAATACAACTGACTTAACAGATTTATGTGGACTGCCCAGATGAAAGTCCTCCTCTGCAGGGGAGAACACTTTGTTTCATTAATTCACTTTAATCTTTTTTCCTTCTTCTTATCTCTTTTATCTTTTATCTCTTATATCTTTTCTTCTTATCTCATTATTTGTCCTGATATTTTCCCAAAACCTCAGTTTGGAGAAAGAAATTAAAATCTTCCCCTTAATGAAAGCTGGAGAAAGATTCACTAATGTTGATGAATCCTTGCTTTCCTGTTTGTTTTTTTGTTTGTTTGGTTGGTTTTTTTTTCCTAATTACTGCTGCTTTGCCAGGGGAGAAGGACAGGAGCAAGTCTGAGGATGGTGCTCAGTGTTGGTGTGTGCTACAGCAGTGCCTTCCCTCCCTGATGCTGAAAGCTGGGGTTTCTTCTGGCCATAATTTGGTTTAATAAATAAATAAAAGAGGAGGGAGCAGAAATAAAATGCTCTTTATTCTCTGAGTAATTTCACAATATGACCAAATGACCAGGGAGCTGCTGTTGTCCACTCGTGTCAGGAGGACTGAGCAATTTTATTACCTGGATCAGGAAATCATGTCAGTCCTTCAGTGCTGTGTCAAACACTGCCACTGCTGTTTTCTTTCATAGCTACTTTTTGTGAAGTTTTCCTGATTTCTGCTTTCCTTTTGGTGCTAAGAGAGAGGAGGATCCCTGTAGCCTGCTCCAGTGGGTGGGCTGTGCTGTAGTGGGGCCGCTCCAGGACTTCTCTATGACGCGAACCTCTTGAAAACACAATTAAAACTTTCCCATTTCTCTTAGGAAATCTTGCGGAGCTCAATGGATCGGCTGTCTCCTTTTCTGGCAGCTTGGCTTAAGTCACTTAAATCCCTCAAGTTCAATTTTCGGCTCTTCCTGCAGGACATCCCCCGCTGCAAAGGCGGTGTCCCTGTCACTCTGTTGACCTCCCCGAGCACCCAGAATTGCGGGGGACAGGGTGTGTCCCGCGCAGGGGTCTCGGACCCCCCCACTGCCGAGCACCCCAAAAAGTTCAGTCCCCTCCGGGCCCCGCCCCGCACACACGTGCAGCCCTGACCACGCCTCCTCCCCACGGGAACACCGCCCGCCCGGCAGGGGGCGTGGCGCGGCGCTGGCTCACCGCCCCCTCTCTCTCTATGGTAGGTTCGCCGGGCCGGGCCCGTCCGCGCCGCTCGTGCCCCCGCGCCGCTCTGTCCCTCCCTCGCTGTGTCTCTATGGTGCGGGGCGGCGCGGTCACGTGGCGCGGGCCGGGCGGAAGCGGCGGTTAAATGAAGCGGGGCCGGAGGGGCGGCGGGGCCGGTGAGTGCCGGGGTGATCCCTCCGTCCCGTGGAGCCGGTGAGTGCCGGGACAGCCCTGCGGCCCGACGGACACAGGGGCCGCCCCGGGGCGTCTCTGGGCCTCGCCGGACCCCGCTCCCGGCTGGGGCCTGTCCTCAGGGATGGGTCGTTCACCCCCCTCTCCCCGCGTCCCCTCAGGGCCCGGTGTCCGTTCCTCTTCCCCCGCGTCCCTTCAGGGCCGGTCCTTCCCCTCTCTTCCCCTCAGGGACAGGTCGTTCCCCCTCCAGCGCTTCCCTTCAGGGTCGGGTCCCCCGCGTCGTCGTCTCCGTTCTCCTGTACTCCTCCGCTTTAATTTAGGGCCGAGTCCTTCCTCCTCGCTTTGCCTCAGGATCGGGGACGCCCCCTCCCCCTCCAGCTCCCCTTAGGACTGGGTCCTTTCTTTTCGCCCTCTATCTCCTCAGGGCCAGTCCCTTCTCCCCCTTCCCGGGGGTTCCTTCACCTCCGTGCACCGCCTCTGTGTCCCCCCGCAGGCCCGAGGGACACGCGGGGGCAGGCGCTGCTCTCCGGGGGCTCCTCACGGCTGTCCCGGGTAGCCCGGGCCGGGTGTTTGTGGTCGGGGATAACCTGGCGCCGGAGCTCGTGGGAGAGGAGGGTAAAAGATTGTTCTCTTCTGACCCCTGTTCAGTGTGGGAGCACTCGGTGCCGTTGGGACATCTCGACATTTCAGGCATCTGCTGTGGGAGCCGCTGCAGGCAAGAAACCCTAAACACAGCTGTCCTCGGAGCTGAGGGATCAGTGTAAGAGATACTCCTCTTCTTTCCCTTCTCTATTGATCCGAGTGCCGGCCTGGCATGGTAGACAGAGCACAGCCTGGAAGTGTTAATGTACACTGCGTTTATGTAATGAGTTTTTCTGCCGCTGGAGCTGACTTTGTTCCCCCAGGTGGCTGGAGGCAGGTGGGGATCCCACCGAAGTCTTCTGAGGCCGAAGAGCTGTGGGGAACTCCAGTGTGTGAAGAGAGGAGTGTGAGCTCACCCGGGGCAGTGCTTTGGGGCGGGCAAAATGTAGATTGGCTTAAAGAGTCATCTCGTGTGTCCCCGGCTTGACAGCTGTGCTGGCTGGAGCCCTGAGTGGATCACGGCTGCTTTCACCTGTGGGCCCAGCCCAGGGGGTTTTTCCTTTCATCTCACCTGTGCGTGATCACCTGGAGTGTTGTCTTTGAGTGTCCTTCAATACCTTACTTTAGAATCTTACTGACAGATGCTTAGAATAGTTTTCATCCAAATAAGTTCAGTCATTGATGTTTCTCTTCAGATTCTTATGGTTTGGTTACTGTCCTGAGACCTCTGATGCTTTGAAAGAGAAAAGCTGATGTTGCTGCTGTGCACTTTCATTTCCATAGTCCAGGCATGATGCTGAGGGACTGAAGCTTGATGTCCATGTGCTTTTCAGAGCATTCCCTCTTGTGTTTCTTTCCCTATGGAGCAGCAGGCTCTTGCTTTGCTTCAGGCAGCAGTTCTAGAGGGAATCTCTGTGCTTTGGTGGCTGAGAGGCAGAGCCAGTCCTGGTCCTAAGACCTATGGGCAGATGTCTGTTTCTCTGTTCTGTCTCTGTGGAGGTTGATTCCTCTTTCTTAACAATCTCTGCTCTCCCACCTGATGCACTTTGGAGCTGTTGCAGGTTTCCAATGGTAGCAGTGAAGGGAAAGGCAAGTGTCCCCCATCAGGCATTTAGACTGGCCTATGCGTGCTCAGCTAGGGTGGCCTCTCTTGCTTTCAGAGGATGGCATGAGGGCTTTTCCTCCAGCAAGCTGTTTGGAAAGTGAGGCAGGAAATCTGAGACCCATTATTCTGCAGAGCCAAATCTCGAGCAGGTTCTGGTACATCCCTGAACAGGTGCAGGGTCATAGGAATGTGTAGCTCAAACTGTGTGGTAGAACCCATTTCATTTGGGACTAGTAGGATTCCAGGGACAGCTTTTAATTCCAAAACTGTGGGATATACAGCTTTAATATGTGCTTTTAATTTCTAAGATGAATGCTGTGCAAAAAATTCCACTGCCTTACATCAGGCCTTCTGCAATTGTAAACACGTTAATAGATTTCATGTGCTGGGTGTCTTTGTGGTGTGACTGGATGTTAATAAACAATCATCTTGACAGGAGTTTGTGCCTGGAACAGCAAGACTTGGGAAGGAACTGAGACAGATTTCCTGAAGATCTGTAGACATTCAGCCTGCTTAGAGGTGCTGATGGTGGTAACAGGCTTTCTTCCATCTCTTTTTCTTGCTTCCTAGGATGTTTTCCTTCTGGTTGGCCTGGCTGCAGGCAGTCAGGGTATGAACAGCAGTTCCTAGAAGAACACTTGGAGCAGGTGTTAGTGGTGATAAGGTACAGTCTGGATTCCAGCTGGGTGCTGGCAGCCTGTTCCTGGGCTGGAGTTCAGGAGCTGCCTCGGAAGTCCAAATTCCGGGGTAGACCAGTGCTTTGTCTGCCTGAGAATGCAGTGGGCGTTCCTGCCTCTGGCGAGACTTGTGTCCAATTTCAAAGGACAAATCACTGAAAAGTCCGGTGGCAAGAATAGGTGGGGCAAACACGCAGTTCTGGCGCAGCTGGAGAGAGACGGGAAGCATTCCCGGGGCCAGGAGCTGAGTAGCACAAACACAAGTGCAAGAGACGTGGAGCCCTTCGGGTGTTGTTTAGTGCCTGTTGGAAGAAGCTCCCATTCATTAATTTGGAATGGGTGTCTTATTTTTGTTTATATCTTTCTAAAGCCATTGTGAGTGGTTTACTGTGTCTGAGCACCGGCGGTGCTGGGTGTTGGGGCTTGCCACTGGCTGCATTCTTTCTGGGACAGTCAGAACTGCACCACTAATTCCTCTCATTGGAACTTTGAGGTTGGTTTTTTTTGGGTTTTTTTTTGCAGATGGATTAGATCTGGGGATATTTTAAGACTCCCTTTAAATTACTGAATTTGGATATTATTGTAACTACTTAAAGATGAGGCATTGATAGCCTCCAAAGCCTGTGTGTGCACTGAAGTGATGGTGGAGTTTCAAGCTGCTTCATGTAACTGGGATTACTCTCAGTAGGATCTATCCCAGTGGGGTAGGTGCCTTTTTAAATACAGCAGAAGGTGTGAAACACACAGCTGCCTGGGGACAGCAACTGTCTCCCAGTAGCAGCCCAGGAGAAAAGGTCATTTGTGTACAGGCTGGGAGTTCCTCTGTTTGAAATGGAGCTGAATAACGGGCTGCTCAACAATACTCCAGAGTAGTTTTGTTTTTAAGCAGGTTACTGGAAGTGGGAAATCGGGGAGGGATAGGCAGAGCAAACGGAAAAAGAGGTGGGGGGAAAAACCACTTAGTGTCCTGGTGGCTTGAATAAGTTATCCTTGCCAAAGATGAGAGATAATAAGGAGTGTCTCACTGAGCTGGGATAATCTCATTCTCAGCAGCCTTCATGTCACTTTTATAGAATTTCAGGTTTATTTTGGACTATCTCGGGAGTGATGTTTTTCCTCTGGGTTGGTGCTTAAGGGCTTGCAGGTTTTAAATTTGTAACGATCCTTGAGAAAGCTTAATTCATGGGAATAATATCATGGGAAATGAGATTTCTTCTGAATGACACCTCTCTCCTAATTACCAACCCTGCTGTGGTTCCCTCCCTGTGTTCATGAGGGGAACTGTCAGTGCCTGATTAAGTGGAAAAAGCATTGGGCTTTAGGGAAAGATTTCACTGCGGGACAGCTGCTACCCCGAGTCACGGTGTCACCTCGCAGTGTTCCTGACCCAGGTCAGCGGGAATTTAAATTAAATGTGTGCCTTCTTCTCTGGCTTTAGGGAGCCCCACTCCTGTGCTGATGCTGGTGGTGCCCAGCTGCTCTCAGGGTGAGTTTTGGAGGCTGTGGTTGCCCCTTGTAAAGAGAAGCCAAGTTGATGAGCTGAAATAAAACTGGGAGTGTTTGTGGGTGTCAGGGTGACCTGAAATATTTTCAGTCCTCGGAGGCCAAGCGTGGTGTTGCTCACCCTCAGCCTGCTGTCCCCTGCAGGGAGGCCAAGCTCCTGTTGGCATCATTCAGAGAAACATTTGGATGGGATCTGTTCAGGCATCACGTGATGCTGCTCTGCAGTATGAGGTGGTTGGGGTCTGCCCTAGCTGGAATCTCTGTTTGGGTGAATATAAGAATGAAAAATGGCCTCAGGTAATACGTTTTATCCCAAGCACTCCTTGCACACGGCTCCTGTACTGTTTTATCCAGACTGACGTGTTCTTACCAAGCTGTGGGCACTGGTCCCATTATTCCTTGCAGGAAAGCAGGCAGGGTTTGGCTTTTTGCAGCCCTTGCAAAACCAGAGTGAGGAACAGATTTACACTTCTTCCAAATCCCATCCCAAGGACGTGATGCATTTCTGTGTGATGGAGGGGGAAGAAAAACCTCTCCCTGATGCTTCTTGCAGATGATTTTTGCTTGAAGGCCAGTCTTGGAAGGAGCAGTGGCCCATGTACCCCTGGCTAGTACAAGCTCTATTGGGCAAACACATTTCAGGGGGTTGGCAGAGGGAAGGGACAGCAGTGCTGACAGCTCCCTGCAGCACAGCCACGATGCTGCTGAGGACTTTCCTCCTCTCCCTGCTCTGCTGTCATGTGCTGAAATGCAATTTGAGGGAGATGACAGCAGTAGCATAATGGAGAGGCAGGAAAAGCAGCTCTTTTTTTCTTTCAGGAAACCAGCAGGGTAGGGCTTTTAATGCCTCCCGTGCTGCTGGGATTTCCAGCTACGGATGAGCAAGACCTGGGAGCAGTAGCTTGGCTAATGTAAATAGTTCTCTGTAGATTGTTAAAGCAGAATCCTTTTGTAGTGGAGCAGGCTTCATTGTGTATCAACTGGGAGGTGCCCTTGGATCTGCCAGGACTAGCACAGCCCAGCTCCCAATGGCTGGAGCACACGGTGTCTGGAGAGTGCTCAGCTCAGTGTTTGTGTTTATTTAGCAGTTTGTGGCTGCTTTTACCGACCCACCAGCCCAGGTGGTTAAATAAACTGTCTGATATTGCAACACCCAGGAAGAGAATTTCTGTTCCACTGTGAGGACTCACCCGGTGTTGGACATGAGTGTGTTGACCAAGGGTGGGCACAGGATTCACTGCCTGAAACAGTCTGTGCTTAGCAACTGCTCTGAGTGCAGCCTGTGTAACCTCCTGGCTGTGGCCTGTGGTGGTTTTTGTAGTCCTGTGTCTGTGAAATGTTTGTTTGCCTTGGGATTGGTGGGTACTGTACGGTTTTGTTAATCTTCATGACTATGGATGTGGAGAATTAATGTGCAGCTCTTCTTTACATAATTCATTCATTTGTGAACTTCAGTAGTCTCAGAAGGGATTCATGCTGGATGTGGAGCATCTCTAAATCCAGCCACCATCTAATGTCACTGTTTTCTGTTCTGATATAGTGGTACTTACCTCAAATGCAGCCTCTTTGCTTTTCTGCTATTTTAACATGCTCAAACTCCACAGTGGCCACTGCCACGTGACATGGATGAACTCAGGCTGGACAACTGTCATGAGCCTGGAAGGCTGCCCTGGGTTTTCACTGCTGAGAGTTTGCTGGGCTGGACTTGGCCACAAGGCTACACGTGGCTGTAAACAAAACTAAACCCAGTTTTCCAAAGGCTGTTGCTGGCTGTCTGGAAAATCTTGGAAAATGTCAAGTGGTCATCTGTGGTGCTGGAGCAGTAAGGAGGTAGATGCAGTTCTTCTGTGGCAGTGCTCCTCCTGCAGCAGTTGTTGGGTGCAAGAGGCAGCTTATTTTTTACTCTTTCCAGCAGAAATTGGTGTAGAACATGGATTTGTTGCTCAGGTGTTGGCACCTGTCTTACAAGGTTTCTGTCAGTATTTTACTCTCAGTTGTTAAGGCCATTTAAGACTTATCACTGTTAGCTTGGCCTGTTGGCCCAGTCTGGCTCTAAACTGGCTCTTGTATATATTTAAGTCCTTAATTGATTGTGTAAAAGCACCTTTCAAAGTGCCTGACCTTGCAGTAGGAGCACGTGTAGTTTGAGTGCTAGGGATAGACTCTGGCTGTATCAGCTTAAACTGCAGTTTAAGATCTTCCCCCTTCTTGCAGTTTATTTTTCCACCTTAATTCGGTTCTCCCAATTGTACCACGCTGGATATGTGGAGGGTATCTGATCTGAATCCTACAAAAACATTTTCCAGGGCATTTCCTTTCAGAGCTCTAAGAAATGCTGGAGGAGCTCAGTGTGAGAGGAGGAAACAAGCTGTGGCATGGGACCATGACTATCCTTAACAGGTATTGAAGTGAAACCCTTCTGAGCATGAAGCCACAGCTTCTGACCACTGACCGTTGGAATTGTGGCAAGTGCAGATGCTTAATGTGGCCCTAAAAAAAGGCATGGCTGTTGTAACCAGGAGATGTGACCTGTGGAGTCATTCTTTTTGGAAGTCCCTCACTCTGGGATGTTTGACACCTGGAAGGGTTGGTGACAGGCTTTTAAGTCTGTAGTTCTGACAATCTGCACAGCACTCTCAGAGACCTTCTCTTTGCCAAGGTGGGCTGCGGCAGTAAGTCAAATTTTTTCCCTGTGTGCACCTCAAGGTCAAGTCTCAGCTTTTGTGTTGTCAGCAGCTTTGTGAATGAGGTGAGGTGTGCTCTGCTTGAAAGCAAAGTTTTTTTGTGATAAGTTCAGGTCACATTTAAAATAAAATACAAAAATATTCCCTTTCCTTCCACATTTTTTTTCCTGGTGGTGTATTATGCTTGTTAATTTTTTCTGGAGTGCAGCTTAGGTGGTTTCCTGAGTCTGTGTGATGGGCAGCTGCTCAACATCCAGGATGCCATCAGAGCCTATCAGTTCCTTCAAGTCCTCTGGCTGTCACTGGAACTAAACTTGACTCTGCTTTCTGGCCCTCTTGGTTTTGGTCTACTTATCCCTCACTGCTGCTTTTCACAGCAGTTTGCTGCTTGTGTGCAGCCTGGTTCTCCCTGCTCTCAGTGTCCCTGCACACAGGGCTGTGAGCTGAGCAGGCTGCTGGTTGCTCATCAGTGTGAATGTCAGTGCCACTGCCTGTCCCAGCAGCCTTAAATCCCTTATTTCTGTTTCCTCTCCAGTGAAAACAGTGCTGAGATGGGAACCTGAATGCTCCTGAAGACATTCATCCAACTTGTTAAATAACTACTTAAAAGATTGCACTTGGATTTCTTTGTTCTGTTAAGCTCTTTAAAGTGGCATTCAGGATCCCTTAAAAAAGAAAAGAAAAAAGTAGGAAAACTACTGAGGATTTGGAGAGGAAATGCTCTTTCCGTTTTCCTGGAGAGATCTATGAAACAGAAGTAACAGAGGAGCACTCTGCTATATATCCTGGGGCTCACAGGGCATTTCTCCTGCTCTTTTCCATGTGGCTGCTGGGTTTATGGAGAAGAGAAGGCAGCTGCAATCAATGCTGTGTGGAGCTATGGCAGGTATGTGCAGCACCTGGGGGTTTGTGGAGTCCAAACCCACTTTTAGAGTCTTTAAACCCACTGGTGTCTGAATCTTGGAGCTGATCAAAGCAGCCCCTGGCCCTTCCCTGGAAGGGAAAGGGCATATGAGTTCAGAGAAAAGAAACTGGAAGTAAAACTCACTCTGGAAGCAGCAGAGCTGAAAATCACGTGGTTTCACATGTTCTTCCCTTCATCCCCACCCTCATAGTACAAAATCAGAATAAATCAGTTCTTCTAAATGATGGCTTGGGAGATAGGCTGGCTTTGTATGTAGGTCTGTAGCCAGGTGCTGAGCTGCTGGTATCTGAACTGTTGTATAAACATGAAATGCCAACCTGACACCTGTGTTTGTGATGTGGGAGGGAGCTTTTGGATTTAGGGGATTCTACTGGATGATCTTGCACATGCCAGAAGTCTGTGGTAGGCAGAGTGCTTCCCTTTTAGAGGAACTACCTCCAGGGCCACCTCTTACTTCCTCAAAACCTTGACTTTTCACTTCACTCTTAAAAGGAGCTGCACAAGGTAATGGTATTAGCTCTCCTTTCCAACTAGAATTTGTAGATTTAACTTTTATTCCAGGACTCAATTGGATGGCAGGAGGGGGAATGGCAAATCCCAAGGTTTCCACCTCTTGTGCAGAGAGTGTTTTTTTTTGCAGGCATCAAAACGAGGATCTTATGCTGGTCAGGGAGATGGGATGATTTGGAGCCCTGTTATTTGGCAGAGGGACTAATGGGGGTCATGGGAAGACACTGAAATGTCCAGAAGTTGACCTTGATGCCAATTACTGGGAATAGCTCAAAGGAATGGGAAACTTTCATTTGAGTTGCCCAGTTTTAGAAAATGAATGCAGCTGTTTTAAAACAGTCTTACGTTTTAGAGAGTAGCTCACAGAGCAGATATTTTGCTTGGGAAATACAAATATTTGGCAGGTTTAGGAAGGAAGACTGGTGCCAATGTATGTGGGAGCTGTTAGGTGAATTAGGTAAAACTGGGCACCTTTCTTTCCTCTTGTACTTTGTGTTTCAGATAAAAATAGTGATTGGATACCTCAAACAATTATATTTAATAATTATTATACTGTGACCTTGATGAAATGAACTGCAAGTAAGGTTGATGAGAAGTCTTGTGATGTACAGACAGCCAAGATGTTTCCTGTAAGCCCTGAGCGGGCTTAGAAAATGGGGAAAAATCTAGTTGGGGATTTGAAGCCAAGTAATCTCTAAATATCTGCTCTTGATTGCTCCTGAGTAAGCAATTTTCATTAGTCTGGAGCAGTGACAGGGAGATGTAGCCTGTCCTGTGTTAATCTGTAGCCTCCCTTTTTGGAGCATCTCCTGATGTGCTCTTGTCACACTCGTGACTCTGCAGTTACCAGTGGGAGGAAAGGGCGTCAGTCCCTTCAGGGCTTTTCTCCTTGGGTAAGAGAGGGTGAGGAGCTTTAGGGAAGCAACTGGAAGCTGTGATTGCTGCCAGATTCATTCCTCCTTTCCATCTTCATTCAGGACCTGCCCTGGAGCTGCTTGACCCAGTTGCAGGGTGGTGTGGTTTTAGAAATAGTGGCTGCTCTGCTGGGATACTTTCTGAAATGTGTGTTGGGTGTCTTGTCTGACAGGTGAAAATTCAGGTTGGATTTACTTGCCACAAAACACTTCTTGTATTGTCTTATGTTTTGGTGTGGTGAAACCAGTTCTGTGGCTTTCTGCCCTAGAAATTGTTACCTGGCTCTTTATTGTTTGTTTCAGTTTCTGTTCCTTGATTTGTCTCACATCTCAGGAATCCTGTCTTCCCCTTCTCAGAGAGTGTATGTGTTTAAAATCCTGTGGTAAACCAAGCTAGCTGCTAATGTGGGAAACACTTTGGGAATAATTTATAGCTCAGCAGCCAGTTCTGTTATTAAATGATCTTCAGGTTTGTTGTTTCTCTTCAGCACATGCTATGGGTCCAAAATTGGCAGGGCTCTTGTCCTAAGTCTGCCCCTGAGAGGAGCTTTTGGCCAATACCTGTAGCAGATTGTGCTGCTGGCAACCAGGTGGTCTTTGCTGTGAGCCACTGCCCACACACTCCTGCCTTCAGAGGCCAGGGTAAGGCTTTAGGGCTGGAATCAATGCTTTTTCCAGTTTTCCCAGGCTTGGAACTGAGCAAACCTGGCCGGAGCCCTGCTGCAGCCCCACGTGTTGACCTCTGGCTCTGTCCCTTTGCAGGGTGTGAGGCAGTGGCAGTAACTGCCTTGTGCATAGCAAATAGGATTTGTTTGTGCCCAGCAGTTCTTGTTGGGCTTATGATCAGGAGATTTCTAATTTTCAGTTGGGATGATGCTGCTTAACACGATCAGCCACTATTAAACTCACCCTGCTTTTGCTCAGTGCCTGTTACAAGAAGCAGCCCCCAGCAAATGGTGAACCCTTTGAAATGTTTCAGTGAAATGCTTGACAGTAAGTCAGGCTCGTATATATTTCCCTTCTGTTGTGCTTTTTTTATTTTTTTAAGGACTGAATTTTTAGCTTTTCATTTTGGTGGCTGTCACAAGCCCTGCATTATTTAAGTAGCTTGTTTTAGCAGCTTGAAATGAGCCAGAAATTCACCTTGCTCGCAGGCTACCAGCAGGCACGTTTGCTGCCCGCAGGCACAAAGTAGGAGTTGATGCTCTTCTGTCAGTGTAGGTGAGCAACAGTGGTGTTCTGTGTGGGGGAGAGGCTAGAACACAGTGATTTGATGTTGCTGACATCCTTTCAAGTTGCTCTTTTTTTTTTTTTTTTTTTTTTTCCCTCCCCCCTGTTCATTTGGGATCTCAGTTCTTACCTCCCCTGCTTTCTGTCTAGTCCTGTTGCCTTGAGCTGGAGCCAGACAAGAGCACTTTGAGTTTGGTCCCATCTTGGGTATGTGGGAGTTCAAGATTTCAAATGCTGTAAGTAGGGGGGAAAATACATTACACTGTGGTGAGAAGGGGGAGTCTCCCCTTGACTGTCAGTTTGAATTCCAGCACCATCTGAAGAAGCTCATCACAGCACAAATGTGGGGTGGAGGGAGCAGATTTGAGTTCTGCTCCAGTTACTGCAGTCCAGAAACGCCTTCATAAACCAGGAGATTAAATATATGCCCAGCACCGATGGTGGCTATTTTTAGGTTAAGCTAAAAATATGTCATGTAGTGTTTAAAAGGATTTTGAATGGGTTTTGGAAATTCTTGTGTAAGCATTCTCTGTGCTCCTGAGACCTGCCTCACCTCGTAGCAGCTGATCCCTTGCCTCACAGTAGTGGTTGGAAGCAGTGGTTTTGTGGATGATATTTTTGCATGTCTGAGGAGCTTGTCTGGGAAGTCACTGTGACCTGAGCTGTCAGTCTGAGGCCTTGTCAGTTCAGAGAACTGTTAGCCCCAAGTCCCTGGTGGGCTCTAGTTTTCCTGGTAGCTGTTCTATTAATGCATTCTTCTCTCAATTCACTGCAGGAAAAACCATAACGGGGAGGATTTTATTGTCTGCACGGTGAAACAACTTGGGTGTGCAGTGTCAGAGGGTGGTGAGGCACTGAACAGGCTCTCCAAGGAATGGGCACAGCCCCAAGGCTCCCAGAGCTCCAGGAGTGTTTGGTCACTGCTCTCGGGCATGGGTTGGGATTGTTGGGATGTCCTGTGCAGGGCCAGGAGTTGGATTCTGATCCTCGTGGGTCCCTTCCAACTCAAGATATTCTGTGACTGAGTTATGAGTACATGGAGTAGCACAGAGGTGAAACTGGGTGGGACCAAGCCTTCAGTGTGGTGGGTCCTCACTGCACAAGTGAGATGTCTTAGAAGTCATGGTAAGAATTTTGTGTTACTTAGATACTGCTGGAGGGATTCAAGTCCAAAATCCAGCTTGATGTGCTGTGGTGCAGGTGGGAACCTTTTCAGAAAAGAAGAAAAGCTTGCAAAGTGTTTATCTGACTGCTTTGCTGTTAAAGCAGCTCTAGTTTCCTGTTCTTGACTGTATTACAGAAAAGCTGATGGGCATGTTGGAGCCTGCTTATAGGTAGCCTTATTCTTTGCCTATAAATAGGCACTGAAATCACTGAGGTGGTGTGGAATAGCTTCTATCCATCTGTCTTCCTTGCTTTTTTATTATTGTTTATGTAGGGCAAGACCCCAGGGTGGCTTTGATCTTGTTACTTCACATTCTTGGCGGCCTGGTGCTATAAACATGAATAAACTTCTTATTCATGCCACTAGATGGAACTGGCCCATGCTTATGGATATTTGTTTAAACTTCAGCTCTGTATTGAGTATTGACAAAATGAATTGCTAGCTCTTGGTGGAAGCTTGGCTTTTACCCTCAAAGCAGGGCTTTATTAAGCTACTTGGGGTTTTATTCAATCTATTTTGAAGTAGGAAGAATTGCCAGTTCTTTCCGGCCTTGGCTTTTTTTGTTGTTGCCTTGACTGTGTATTTGAGTTAATGCTATTTATTATATTCCTGCTTTTAAACCACTGAGTCTTTTGATGATGTGTGCACACTTTCTTGTATGGAAGTGCAGATAGTTTTTTATCCTAAATTTAATTTCAGATTATTCCCTGTCCCTCTTTCTCTCTGCTGAAGTTCCTCTCTACAGGAACCAGAGTGGCCTGTAGAAAATATAACCTTAGTCTTCTGGTTTATCCATCATTCTTGGATCTGAGCAGCTGGGGTTTAGCCAGCACTGGACAAAGTACTATTTGAACTATTTGGGAGGACTTTTTTTTTTTGTGGCTGTGCTGAGCATTTGCAGTGTCACCCCACCATGAAGTAGTGAGCCCTGCTAATGCACCATGAGTCCCTGGAGGGGAGAAATGTCCAACCACTCAGCTTTGCTTGGAGCAGATCTGAGCAGACACCTGTCCAGCCCCTGTCTGCACCAGTTGATGCTGCAAGGGCTGATGTGTGGCTTTCCCAAATGTCCTTGTTCCTCCCCAGCCAGTCTGAGTGAACCTTTGCTGTGTTTGCTTGGCAACCTTGGCCACACTGAGCCTATCCCTGCTTCTGTTTCTCCACCTTTTAAATGGCAAGAAGTGAATTGATTCTATTTGCTAAAGGAGTCAGACAGCTAAGGATGGCAAAGTGCTCTGCAGGGCTAGGTGATTGCTCTTCACAAGTACCAGGGAGAATACAGCTGTAATAATGTGGATGTGACCTTTCTAAAAGGCCAGGATTTGCACCAAATGCACTTACAGTGACCCAGCTCCTGAGCTGCAACTCCAGCACCTGCCTGTGATGGTGGAACAGCCCTTTCATGCCATTCTGGCAAGTATTTATTTCTCCTTATAAGGCAGAAGATGAAGACTCTAAAGGAAACACCCCCAAAATCTTGTTTTTCAGGTGTTTTCAAACACCAGTATGCTCATGATAATCTCAGAGCTGCTTACTGGAATTAGGATGTGCTGCTGAGGTATCAGGGCTCAAATACAGGGGTAGTTGCATATTTGTGGTAATGTTGGTTAGAAGAGGCCTCTTGCTGTTCCCTCATCCAATTTCCCACTCAAAATTGGACCGTGACCAGATGAGGGATCAGGTGAATGTGGCTGTTTGTAAGCAAGCCTTGAAATTTTTATGCTGGAGGTTCCCTCTCAAGAAGGTTCCCTCAGGCACTAAGTCCATGCTGCTGGGCTTTTCTGAGTGCTAAATTATACATTTAAATTTTTATTATTGTCTCTTGTGCATCTGAATTCATTTCTTCATTTTACTGTCCTAGCTGCAAATCCTGTTCCCTGCAGAGGAAGTTAAGTAGAATTACTGAAGGGGAATTTATACTGCTCTTGTGTACTAGCAAACAGGATTTTATAGCAGACCCACCATTTTCTTCCAGCTTATATGTCAGGAAATATTTAATAGTACAGATTCCTCTGTGCTGCAATAAGGAATTGAATATTTTCCAATAAAAAAAAACTCTTTTCTCCTTCCAGTGATCAAACTGTGCCTGGAGTTCCTGTATGTGTTCAGCCTTTCTGTGATAGTGAGAATGGAGAGCTATAAGCTGACAGAGCATAAAATGGAAACCTCCTGTTTAGTTTGCAGTGATTCCTCTGGCCCCCTAATCCTGTTTGGGAGCCTCTGGCCAGTTCATTGTGCCTCTCTGAGAACAGGTGGGGATTGCAAAGTTTAGTTCCAAAAAGCCCCGTCCCGTGAAGGAACCTGATTCCTGTCATGCTCTCCTTTTGGTGTGAGAGCAGATGGTGTTTCCTGGAATTTGTACCAAATCCTTGCTGTAAATCAAGGAAATCTCTTCTTTAAAAGAGCAGATGGTGATAAGGAAGTGTTCTCTGGAATGTTCCTGTGCTGGTTCACAGTGCAGGCACAAACCACACATTGACACTGCTCTGCCTGGGGTGCAGCTTCCTTCTGACACACCAATAATGTGGGGGCTGTGGAAGTGAGCTTGGAGCATCTCTGGTGGCTCTGAAGTTGTGCCTCAGCTTGGCAGCACTCAGGGAATTCAGGCTGGGATGGTGGTGTCCCTGTTGGCTGTTCCCCTCGGGGCTGTGTGTGACTTCCCTGGCCTTTAAGTGTGACAGGGATGGTTGTAGTGACGTTGTATGGGGGATGTGGGGATGCCCTGGGACAGCTCAGGCAAGGGGATTTTGCCCCTCTCACCAGCTGATGGTGGCAGAAGCACCACTGTGTGGGCTGGTGCAATGGATTTTGGTTGGAAACAAGAGAAAATCCACATATTGGGAGGGTTTGAGTCCTGTTTGGTAGAACTGCATCTCTCCTCCTTTTCTGTAATTGCATAGCTCCTCTAGAGAGGCTTCTCAGGCCTAATTGCACTCTGCAGTCGACTGTCTTAACTGTTGGAACACAAGATAACAAACATATCTCATTTCAGGTCCTGGGATGGGGGTACAGAAAAATACTCATGTAGAGACACTGCTAGGAGAGCCAGGAAAACCCCCAGCAGCTAAATCTTGGAAAAAACCCCTTAAGGTGAATCTGAGTTTGGCTGACTCTCTTGTGGTTTTATTTTACCTTCCAGTTCCTCATGTGAGCCTGACTGCCATGTTGGGGCATTGACACTCTGGGGTGCAGCTGTTTAAAATGGCAGAGAGAGGTGGGAATGAAGAAGTGATTAACTTGAACAGCTTCGGCAATCACAGAGGGAAAGGTGAGTACTGATGTGTGCCTGTTTCCAAAACACTCTTGTGAAATTCCTGCTGAGCAGCAGGATTCACAGACACTGAACTTCCAGGGAACTGCTGGAGGTCTGTTCTGTCATATCACACACTTCTCTGTTACACTGACTTAGCCACCTACAGAAACTCTTTCATGTTATGCAGGCATGCAAAATATTTGGCTCTTGTCTTTCTCATGTTGTACTGCCTGAAGGGAGATTGCTGACTCCTTGGGAACACTGTGTAGAGGTGTTTCAGCAGATCCAAGGAGGATTCATCCTTCTGAGAACCCCATAGGAGACAGGCTGACCCTAAATTCATGCCCTCATAGGGCTGTATGCATTGGCACCCATTCCCTCAAGAGTGGAATTCAAAATGAGGCTTTCTCTGTATGCCTGAAAGGTGATAAATGAACACTCATGCTAAAAAATAAGCCAAACCATGTCAGATTTTAGGGAAAGCATAGTTGTATGTTCTCTGTTCAGTACAGAAACCCTCTATTTCTGCCTTGAATCTCTCTCGTGTTCCAGTAGCTGTGTTGAGTAGCATCTATATTCCATTCTTGACAAACCTTGAGGCACAAGGCTGTCATCTAATAGCAGGATATCTTCTGTACCCACAGCCACAGGCCTTATCTCAGCCCTGCAGAAGGTACTCCTGCAAAGTCTCACTCTTTCAGAGGAGGCTAAATTGCACAAAGACCCTTATCTCTCTGCTAGAATGCACTGCACTTTAACAAAGAAAATGCAATGTCCCTGAGATACTGAAAGTTCAAGATTTCTCTGCAGAAGTATTCCCTACATATCTTGTTTGTAATAACTTTTGCAGCAACTTGACTTGTGCTGGAGTTTGGGGTAGGAGGTTCTTGGTGAGTGTCAGTGGCTGTCCCTGCAGTGCTGTTGTGATGAGCTGAAGCTGTGCAGGTGTTTTGCTGGAGGCTGAGGGATGCAGGAGTGGCTGTTACAATGCCTTGCAGAGGAATTGGTGACCTCTGAATACTTCTTCCTGCGGTGCAAATGGGAAAATTGCTTTCTCAGATGTTTCAGGGCTACAGGTGCCCTGTAATTCCAGTTATTTACCTTGAGCCAACAGCTAACTTTAACTTTACTTACTGTTCTGCAGACTGGATAAACCACAGAGATGAAAGTCTTATCACGATATCAGATTCCTCAGATGAAGAATTGCCTTTGTTGCTGGAAATGCCAGAAAAGCAGCAGACTGAGGAAGATGATGATGATGATATAGTCATCTTAGCAGAGGTAATATTTCATTGCTGTAGCTGCTGTGCTGTATTCATGGCCTGTATTGTGCAAATACCTGATGCATTTCTCTGAGTCCTGCCTGGTTATAGCAATCTGCTTAGGATGTCAGAAATAACAGTGAAATGATGGCATTTTGCCAGTTTAATTTAGTCATATTTTGGGCACAGGAGGAGAGAACCAGACTGTGGAACTGCATTGTGTAGTTTAAGTTCTACTTCATGATGGTTGTAGCTCCCATAAAGTTGTCTGTATGAACCCAGCAAGGTGGAATGCTTTGCAAGTGGACTTGATCTTCCATTGAAGGTGTTTTCAAACCATGCCTTGTTTATCTATGTACTTTGTATGCTTTATATTCCTCTATGCTATTTGCATTCATGTTGGGCTGTTTCAGGCACCATTTCATATCTATCTTATATTAAGAATATATTCCACTTTCCTGTTAAATTAACCAGAAGCTCTGAGAAAATGGGTTGCAAAGCTAACCTTTCTGCTTCTTAGTTGAAAACAGCAGCAGAGAACACTCAGGCTCTGTTGGCATACAGCAGTCTGTCTGCTAGAGGCAAGAACAAGGCCAGAGATTAATGTTTGGAGCTTTGGTTCCTGCCTGTTTAAATAAATTGGTGAGAACATAAATATGTCATCAGTTAGTTCTTCCCTCTCAGACTGTTTTACTGGAAGGGAAGTGGGTACTGAGGTGAGCTTAGGCAATTATTCCATTTTGAAAGTCCTGTGCATCCCCAGTTGTGCCAAAGGTTCTCGTAGCACCTAGGGACAGGCTGATGAGACAGATATGTGGGTTGCAGTTCTGTGCTTTATTAAGCATCTTGCTGAACAGACTGTTTATCAGTTTCCCATCAGAAGTTTTCTTAGATGCAGAAGTATCTGGAGCAAGGATTCTGACATGCAGACAAGAATTCCCACTTTCTCTTGTTGGTGTCCTTTTCAGACCCCAAAGCATCAGCAGCGTCCCAATGTCATCAGACCTGCTGCTCCATGGCAGGGTGCAGACACTGTGGGAGAAGGAGGATCTAGAAGTGCTGTGGGGCCTTTGAGCACAGACCTGCAGGAAGAGAAGCATTCAGCTGTGCTCTGTCAGGGAAATGGGAGTAACCTCATGGTGGAGAGCAGTGCTGGACCAAGCAGGGATGAGAGTGTGGACATTGCACTGCAGCAGCCTGGACCATCTGAGCTGAATGGCCCCAGCTCTGAACTCACAGGTAACCAGGAGCCTGGCCCAAGTTTGCTGCCACTGATCAAGAGGAGTCCACAGCCTGCTGATAACACAGAAACCATTAGTCTGGAGAATGCAGACCTTCCACAACAGGAGGAAAGGATGGAAGCTCGGGAACGGCAAGGAAAGAGCTTGGAGCCAGAGCAGAAACTTGAAGGAATAGCTGCTAAAACTACCACAGAGCAGGGGAAGATTCAGGAGAACAGGCAGCTGGAACCCTGGCACTTCCCACCGCCAGAGGATGAGCCACGGGCTGTAGTGAATGGTTTTGCTCCTCAGCAAGGGCAGCCAGAGGCAGACCCGGGATCTTTGAGGGCGTATGGAGAGAAGGCTCCTGGACCAGCCTTCCCCCGGCCAGAGCCACAGCAGGACGGGATTCCAGGCCCTGCCTCCCCGCAGCCGGCGCATCCCCCCGAGGAATCGGTTCAGCCGGCAGGGAGGGACAACGAGCAGCCAGGGCCCGCCTTCCCCGCACAGGGCTCGCACGAACTTGGCTCGGGGGATGTGCCAGAGCAGGGAGCTGCTGGGCAGGAGCAGGACCTCACTGCGCTGCTCATCAGAGAGACAGTAAGTATTCCCAGGGCTCCTCTGCCTCCTGTGTGCATGATGTTTTCAGACAGGTTTTTCAAGGTGTGTAGCGTCTCACATGCTCGGAACACACAGCTGCAAAAAATGGTCTTTGCTTTGGCTGAGACTCAGCTGTGCACCAGGTGAGGAGCATGTCATGAACTGTCTTGGAAAATTTTCATTTAACGTGAAATAATCTGTCTGTTCACTGGAAGGCCCTCTTGGATCTGCTGGTGTGGTTTTGTCTGGTTGATTCCTAACCCAACACTGGTTTAGGATTAGATATAAAGCTAGGTGAGCAAATCTGGGATACTAAACAATGGCAGAGGGATACAGGATGCAGTAGAAAAGTTTTAGAGATACATGGCCGAGAGTCAGGACAGCTTTCAGCTGCCTCTCCTGCAGGAGTTTGGCCCATGCCCATGCAAATGTTACCGTGGTGGCCAGAGGTAAGAGTTGCCCTTGCAGGGAGGATTTCCACACAGCAGCACCACCAAGGAGTAGCTGGATAAGCACCGTGAGGACTTGTGTATGTAAACTCCACATGCTCCATGTGTGAAGCTTAGCATGAGGGACAACAACCACCAAGGACACTCCTTATCCTTTGGTACATTCAGCAGTTTAGCCAGCATGGTGGGTATATGATAAACAAAGCCAAATAAAAATGTGGTGATTCATGTGTGTAATGTTTGCACACCCCTCCCCTTGATTGCTAGGGAGGAAGGCTCTCTCTTAATGGCTTATTGAGTTTTTTTTCCTTGCAAACAGACATATTCTTACGTGTCTGTATTTTCCACTCCAATCCCATATCTAATTCTACTTGGGAAAACTGGAGTTGAGAAAAATATTTTAAGTAGCAGTCAAAAAAAATTCAGTTCTTTTCAAGTGAGACCTGGTTGATCAGTGCCTTTGAGATGGGTAAGAGGCTCTTGCATTGTCAGGGTTACTTGACAACCCTGACCAGTCCAGTCTTGTAAAGCAAAATGCCACATGGTTGCAATACCTGTACAGAAACCCCAAAGAGAGCAGCGAACACTGGGAGAGCCTTCACAGAAATGCCACTAAAGGTTTGTTGTCTGTTCTGCTCTCACTGCTCGTGTGTCTGGGTTCATTGGGAGGGTGTACACGTTGTTGCTTTATTTCCTTTTGCTTTGGAATGTTGTATTTCAGCACATAATCTGGAGCTCCTCAATGCTCATGCTGAAGGTAAATATTCCCTTTCCTTGCGTTGTAGTTCATTCCTACTGAGCCTGAAGCTCTCATTAGGCCATTGGCTTTTCACATCCCTGCCCTCACTGTTCATTGATAAAGAGCTGTTAGCAGCCATCCTGTGGAGCAAGGCTGGATGGCTATATATGATCTCTTGACCATGTTGCCCTGAGTCTCAGGGTTGTTGGTTAATTACATGTAAATCCCTGTCCTAGGTGCTACGTCTGTTATTATTCTCTAATACCTACATAACCTTTAGCTTTTCCTACTATAGGAAGCAAGATTCCCAGATGTGAAGAAGGAATATATAGAAGAATTAATCATCCTCAAGAACTGCTATGACTTAAATGTGTAAGTGTAACAACCACTGTGTGTCATACAACTGCAGCACTTTCCCATGTCCCCACCTGCCAGGGATGCTGCTTTAGAGCACATCCAGGCTGGGGCTTCAGCACTGCTTTGATAGTGCCAAAGAGCACAGATTCTTTTTTTTTGTACTTCTAATAGAGCTGGTTTTAAGTCCTTTCTAGTTCTGTTGTGCTGTAGCTTCTCTGCTTTTAAGATCATTTACTTATTTAAAGATACTACATATAATTTTGTCTTGCCTATTACTAGGGCTCTTAAAAAGGGTGAGTGTCAGGATCAAGGTATTAAGGTGACTGCTATAAAACATAGTATGGAGAAGGGTTGGTGAGTTTTTAGTTGGAGGAAATTGTTCCCTCCTTCATTTCACTTGTTTTTGCACTTTCCCAGGTAAAGCTGACCCTGGCTTGGAGTCCATTATTTAGTGTCATGGTGTTGGCTTTTATCCTGTTTACTTGCTCAAGTAGCAGTGGTGCTGTTTGAATTATCTCATCACTTTTTAGGGGCAGAATAGAGCAAACACATTTAAGGGCTGGTAGGATTGGTTCTAGAGATCTGATGAGGGACTGATTTTGGTCAAACTGAGCAGAAACATGAGCAAGAAAATGTGGAATAAAAGGAGAGGAAAACGAATGCGAGGACTTGCTTTCCAAGTTGCATTAACAGCTCAGGAATGTCTTTATGTTCATCATGCTGGAGATTTCTGGGAGTCAGTCATGTCAGAATCAAAAGTTTTTTGGAAAAAGTGATTAACCTTGGTGCTGAGTTGCATCATCTCCCTGCCCTTGTGGGTAGAGCTGAGGAGAGAAGGATTGTGTGTGCTGGCACCAGCAGCACCGAGGGGACATGGTTTGAAGTAAATCGTTTGTGACTGGTGTCTGATGCTTGGTGGCCTCTCTTTGTCTCTCTGCAACTGTCTGTTATCTCCAGCATGTCCAAACTGGTTGCTGTGTGATCCAAGAATGAGGAATAGGTGTTGGTTTCCAGAGTATTCATTTGTATAAATCAAATGCCCTTTCCAGCTAACTAAGACACTAATTAAGCAGCATTTAAGTGCGTGAGGCTTAGAGTTAGTCATTGGGCCACAAATAAATTAACTGGTGAGAAACTAAGGATGATCCATCCATTGGGCATAGATTTCCTATTCTGCATTGCCTGAGCTGTGGAGCTGTGTGTCCCAAGCAGGGCTTCTTGGTTAGGAGGTCAGCAGACTAGAACTTTTCTGGTCTTTCAGAAGTACTTTCCCTGCAGTGGTGGAGCAGCTTTGGGGTGCCCACACAATGGACTGGGTGCACCTCAGGGTGGATGGTTGTGGTGGGAATACAGAAGACAAGCAGAGCCATTCCTTGGGGCACTCGGGCTCTTGAAGTTGTGCATCTGGCTACAGGACCCTTCCAGATTGTGTGAAAAAACTCAGGTTTGTGTCCTGGGGGGGGATTTAGCGAAGCCTGATGGAATTAAATCCCACTATTGGCTTCTGTCGGTCTTAATGTGCTCCTTCCCTTTTTGCTCCCGAAATCTCTTCTCTCCCATTGTGTGCCACAGAGCCAGTGAGATGAAAAGGTGCTTCCAGGCTTCCCTGTAGGCCAGCTACAGTGTCTGCTCAGCGGTGCATTACCCACTTACTGGATGATAAAGATTTCTTCTCCATATTTTTATTCCTTTAACCAAACCATCTTTTGAGTTGTCACTGCAGCTTTTGTTTGAGAACAAATGGGTCAAAGCACTGGTCAGCCTCGCTGGCAGGGTCTTTTTGATCTCCATGGTGTGTCAAGCTGAATCAGGCTTGAAATATAATAACCAAGGGTGAGTGGTTTTGGGCAGGGGTGAGGCTTTTAACCAGCTCTGTGTCCTGTGGTGCAGATATTAATGAACAGTGCCGTGAGTGTGGGTGTGCTGAGCGCCAGGACCCACTTAACTAATTGTCACACCCTGGAGGTCAACGTCCCCCAAAATCCTCAGCGTTGAAACGGCAACATGCAGGATAGTTCAAATGTACCCTGGCCGTTCCCCAGCTGAAACCCTCTCCTTAGAGCCACGATCTGAGCTCCTTGAAGTTTCTGTTTTGTTGGATTAAAACAGTTATCTTTTACCAAAGGGATGGCAGGAGGTGGGAGCTGGAAGCCATTAAATGCTCAGTGCCAAGATATTTGTTGTTTTCCCCTGAAATGATCTTCTTAAAACTTTCAACTGATGTGAAAGATAAGATGTGGGAGCCCCTCTTAGCAGGGTATCATCTATTCAGCTTTTGTGTGCAGGAGCATTCACAGTCAGTCAAAAGCTTCTGGCTCAATATGTCAATACCTGATTAAACAAAAAGAAATGCCCCTGCTTTGAATGTGAAAGCAGAGCTAAAGTAATCGTGCCTTGATAGTGGGTTAATGCTTCAAGCCAGTTCAGATTTCTTAATTAGGGACTGATTTCTGACATCAGGAATGTAAATTAGCTGCAATTATGTCTTTGCTGCAGCCTAGCACCTTCTCATTCCAATAGTTTTACAAATGTTAATTGCTTGTCCTGGCTCTTTTCAGAAGGATCTTATTCTGCAGCTGGGGAAACTGAGGAACAGGTTGTGTTACTTGCCCCAGCCAGCACAGCTGCTCGGTGAGGATTGAGAAAAAGCTGTGGGAGCCTGATTCAGGCTGCCCTTTCAGAAGGGTTTCCGGAGTGTTTGTGCCTCTCCACCAGTGGGGCATTTGAAAACCCCTTGCTGAGCCTTTTCTAGGCTAAAATACTCAGTTAAACTACATTTACCTGACAGTTACAATTGTTTGTGGTAGGACGTCAGATATGCTGCATTTACAGGCTGTTAGGCAAATTTTCAGCAATTTTAGTGGTTATTTTCTAAGTGCTGTTCTCACCAGACCAGTTTCTAGTGGAATTTGGGTAATGCTAGTGTGATTGCAAGCTTTGTTATAATGAAACCTGTAATCAGAGTTTGTATTCCACGGAGACACACATCTTAAACGTGATTTTTGTCTCTTCTTTAATCGTGGAATCACAGAATAATTTGGTTTGGAAAAGGCGTTAAAAATCTAGTTCCAGCCTCTCTGCCGTGGTCAGGGACACCTTCCACTAAACCAGGTTGCTCTGGCTGCTCTAATGTGAAGGTAGACTGAGAATCGAGGCTTTGATTCAAGTTTGAATCTGTTATAGTTTGAGGAAGACGTGACCCTTTCATGGGTTTTGTAGGAATTTCTGTGCTGGTTTTTTCCATGGATGACTAGTAGCTCATCCATACAAGCTTCATGTATGTAAACCTAATTGTTGAAAGACAAACCTATGTGCTTTTCCTTCTGCAGCCACACAGCTGATTATTTTTCATTTAATTCTCAGTCATTTACTTGCAGTTTGCTCTAGTCCAGGACCACCCTTGGTCCTTACAGGGCAGGCTTTGACTGTGACCTCGTAATTATAAGATACTAAAAATTGAACAAATGAGGAATGAACCTGACCTCCCCAACCCCGAAGTAACTATATTTATTTTTGCAGACTTTGTAACTTTCTTCTGGAAAATCCAGATTACCCAAAGAAGGAAGGCAGAGTGGTTTTAAACCCCAGCAGCAGCCTGCTCGCCAGCCAAGATGAGACAAAGGCAAGTGAGAGTATCCACATCTCCTGCTGCCTCTGGGCAGTCTGTTCAGCCTGAGTGGACCTTGGCATGTCTGCTTTGATTAGTGTGTGTTTGCAGAGTGCTTGACTGAGCCTGCCTTTCACAGGAGGCCTCTGGGTATGTGTAAGGCTGTGTTAAATAGCAATAATTAGTTGCTTGCAAGATGACTTCCAAGCCTTTCCTGTTTGGCTGTGCCAGAGCTGCACAGTGTCTGCTCCTTTGCCTCCAGCGAGGCCCTCTGCCCTGCCTGCCTGTCACTGCCCCATCTCAAGTGTTCATTTTGATAACTGAGACAAGAATTCCACAATCATTCTGTCACTTGAAGTAGCCTTGGCCCTCGGGCCTCTCTTGTGAGGCCTTTAGGCATTGCCTTGCAGCCTCCTAACTGCAAATCTCCCTGCAGATGCTTGATTTTGTTTTAAAACAACATCCATTAAAAAAAAATCTCTGAGCTGCTTTGAGGATATTGAAATAGCTTTGTGGCCTGAGAGAGGTGTTGAATACCTTTTTCTACCCTTGGAAGCATTTCTCTACCTGAGCTAATGAAGTTGTTCACTCTTCATAGTAACCTAAATATTTCTTCTCCTTGCTGTCTCAGGCAGCCACACACCACGGTTTTAAACTACATTTTACCTTGTGCAGGTCACCTGCAGAGGGGCCTAGGCCAGTAGGCTTTGCACCCACACTGTGCTAAGGTGCTCAGAGTTGAGTGCCACATACTCTGAATTTTGGGTGGTCTTGCAGAATGTCCTGATCACTGAGAGAGCCATCTGTGTGTATTTATAGCAGCCTTTTAATCTTTTTCATTTTTCCTTAGGTGCCTAAAGTGGACTACTTTGACTTTTCCAAACTTGCCCCCCTTGACCAGCGGTGCTTTATTCAGGCAGCTGATCTCCTCATGGCAGACTTCAAAATGCTGAGCAGCCAGGACATCAAGTGGGCACTGCACGAGCTCAAGGGACACTATGCAATCACACGAAAGGTGCTCCAGTTCAAATCTGTTTTCTTTACTGGGCTCATCTCCCATGTCTGCAGAGAGCACTGTGATAGCTTTGGCCTTACTGTACCAGCTGCTGTGTGGTTATGGGTTTTATAATAATCTTCCTTTCCTTTAAAGAAGTTTTAATCCATTTAGTAGAGATTTTCAAAATTTATTGGCCAGACAAAAATGCTGCAGGAAGTTTTTACTTTCCCTAATAGGAGAGCTGGGAAACATGAGCTGGCTCATGGTGGGTGATGCATTAAACTGGGAAGTGTTCCTGTATGTCGCCACTGAAGTGCAGTGTAATTGCCAATAAAACCCTGACATTTAGTTAAATCTTAAAACATTTAACTGCTGCTGCTGGTTAACTGGCTGCATGGAATTAAGAAGCAGCCTGAGTATCACTGTCCTGTTTTGTCTTATTATGACTCGTGGCATGAGTCCTGTATTCCTTATGAAAGAGTTTCACTGTCATGGACCTGCAAAGACACTTGTTTGAGGTCTCAGCAAACTGAATATCAGTGTGGGTTCAAGTTTTTGACTTAGGTCTGCTCCTCTGGTATGCCCTTGCTTGAGCTTCTTTCTCTAGTGTTCCAGGATTTAACTAGAACAAAACTTCTTGTCTGTTTGCTTGACTGTTTGAGCACTGAGTATTTGAACTTCACCTTTTTAAACAGTGAGCCAAACCCAGTAATAAAAAAAGAAGCCAAACCAGCTCTGTTCAATACGTCTGGTTCCCACTCTGATATTAGCAGCTGAGCTGTTACGAAGTATCATTCGCCTGCTTTGTTTTTATGGAATAATTACTTTGAGTGCATAAAGCAACAAGGTGAGCAGGGGAAAGATGTCTATTTGCCTCTCTTTGGAGTGTTTGGCTTTCCAGTTTTGGATCAGTCCTATGCCCATGTTTGTACTGTGTTTCAGCTTGAATTAAGTGCTCCTGCTTTCTTCCAGGCACAGGATTTAAGATTTTTTTGTTGTTGTTTTCTAGGCCTTTTCAGATGCTATCAAAAAGTGGCAGGAGCTGTCTCCCGAAACCAGTGGGAAACGAAAAAGGAGGAAAGAAATGAATCAATATTCATATATAGACTTCAAATTTGAGCAAGGTAAATGCCAAGCTCTGTGTATTGTGCTCTCTGCATCATTATTGTAAGCAGAACTGGCTTGCAGCAGAAAGCAACTCTTGAAAGGGGATGTGGTCCCAAAAGAGCTGAGTTTCTGTCACTGGTGTCTGTTTTGGAGATGCTCTTCATTAGCACCTCTGCTTGGTAAAGTGCTGTGTGAGCTGCTGAACGTCTGCAGCTGGTGGTGTATGGAGGAAGAAGGATTTAAGCTTTGTTCTGTCTGCTCCATCCCTTTTTTATTGAGCTTTTAACTCTGCTTCAGGGGATGTGAAAATTGAGAAGCGCATGTTCTTCCTGGAGAACAAGAGACGGCACTGGAGGACCTATGACAAGCTCTCCCTGCTCCCACCAGTGCTACTGGAGCAGGAATTCTATGAGCAGAAAGTGAAAGAGATGGCAGAGGTGAGTGATAGGAGCTGCTTTGATCATGTACAAATCTTCAACAACTGTCAGAGTTTTGGCCCTAAACATGAAAAATCTGTCTCTTGCAAAAATTCAAACACTGAACCAAATATTGAATAACTATGTTTTCCCCTTCCCTACCTGTTAGCACATATGTCTCTTCCCAAGTAACTCAATTTTAAAGGAAAGAAGCCAAGCACAGAATTTAATATTTACTTAAATATGCAGCTGCTGCTTGTGCAAACACCGTTCTGCAGGGGCTTTTTTGCTATGAAGTAGTGAAAACTTCACTAATTAACTCTTTCCTCTAATTGTTAGCAGGCTTCTCTGCTGCTTTAGGGCTTGTAATTGCAGCTGGGTGTTGGTGGTGAGTAATGGCCAGGCCCAAGGCAGTGTGTCCACTCACTCTGCCATCTCCAGGCTGCCAGTCCTGTGGCTCCAGAGCAGTTTGTCCTGTGCTGAGAACTGGGTGTTTTTGGAGCAGAACCTACAACAGCCACTGCTGTGTTGTCTTCCTCTCCTAGGCTGAGGAAAGACTGAACTCACAGCTCTGCACCCACAGTTCTTTCTAAAGTAGCTCCTTAAAGATCCTTGTCTCTTAGGCAGATGGATAAGGTCTCCTTTGAAACAAAAAGCTCATGTTCTCTGGAGGGGCCCATTGGGTGAGATCATCTCTGCCCATGGAAACCTGAACCAGCAGCCCTCCACAACACAGAATTTGCTTCTTTGTTCTTGCTGCCTTTGCTTCTCCCATCTGTTTTAGCTGAATCATAAATAGCTTAATGGATTGGAGGGATGGGCTGAGTGATGTTACAAGCAGACAGTGAGCCTTTTATGGTGGTTTGTGAGTCCTGAGATAATGTAAATGAGTGGTGAGTTTGGAAAATTGCTTTATCTATTCTGTAAATACAAATGCACGTGTCCTTTGCAGCATGCAGACTTCCTCCTGGCTCTGCAGATGAATGAGGAGCAGTATCAGAAGGTCAGTATCTATAATGGTATAAGTTGAGTTCAGCTTACACGCAGACACTGTTTTGCACTTCCTCCATCACAGATTCTTTTAGCTCTGGAATGGAGCTTTTGTGAAGCTGAATTTCCCTGTGCTGCCTTTGCTGAGCTGGCAAAACCTGTGTAATGTGTGTTGGCTGCCTTTTAGGAAAGGTAGACAGGAGCTGAGGCCAGCAAACAGTATTGATGCATGTAATGATCTGTAGTAATTCAGCTTGTATCTTCACTGCTCAGAACAAACAGTGCAACAGAACAGCATCAGGTTTGCTCTTGTTCTTGCCATTACAGCTATATAAAATAGATCCACTGTGGTTGGAGCTTGGCCAGTGGGAAGGCCTTCCTTGTTTGCAAAAATAATTCTTTAAAAACCTGAAAATCAGCCCTTCTGCTTCAGAGAAAATGTAGAGAACAGTTTAGCAGCTGTGCATTACATTTTGGTTTCAATGCTCATTTCCTTTTCAAACTTTGGAAAAGTGGGCTATACTTACATTTTAGCAGTGGCAAACTTCTCCACCCCTGCAGTTAAGAGGCCAAGACAGGATCTGCCCAGGCAGATGGTAAATGTTCCTTTAGAGAGTAACAGATCTGAATCTTGGTTTTCCCCATAAGAGTGGTGTGTACCCTCAAGCTGCTTCCTTGTGACTGCAGCCTCCCAAACCCAAGATGCTTCTCTCCCTGTGAGCTAAAAATTAATAATCTCCGCATGTTCTGTAGCTTTTTGGAACCTGTCAAGCAGAACATGTAGATACACAGTGGCTTAAAACTGAGTTTCTGGTTGCACTTAGGGAATCTGGACCACCAAATAGGATGTCTAATGGAATGGTGTATATCTGTAGCTGTTTTTTAGGATTAATGCTGGCAGTTTTTTCTGGCTTGCAGTTGTGTGTGTGTGTGTTGCTATGGTTGTTGATGTTTTGATGTGGATTCCTCTGGTGGCTGCAGGATGGGCAGATGATCGAGTGCCGCTGCTGCTATGGGGAGTTTGCCTTTGAAGAGTTGACTCAGTGTGCAGATGGTCACTTGTTCTGCAAGGAGTGCCTAATTAAATATGCTCAGGAGGCAGTTTTTGGCTCTGGGAAGGTAAGAATTTCACAAGTGGACAGAGGGGGAAATGGGTCATTGCTGTTGGGAGATGACATTGCTGTTTGTGTAGTGTTGTTGCTTAAAACAGATGTAACTGCACTTCCTGGGAAATCCAAGTCAGTCTCGCCATCAAGTGAAGCCAACAACTTCACAATGTGATCTTTGCACAGGATTTCAGGGTTACTAACTCTTTTTTTTTTTTTTTTCCCTCTATGCTTAGCAATTTGATTATTAAGAAAACTGTCTACAATGTTTATAGTAAAACAACAACTTGTTTGGCTTTTATTTTCTACTAAATAAACCAGTGGTTTCTGCACAGAGAACACTTAGGTTTGACTTGGTCTGTCTCCTACCTAAGAGTGTTTGACCTTCATAATATCACTGTCATCCCAACTTAATTGGGGGGGTTGGTTCCTCTATACTACTAACCTTCTTAGTCTCTGATTTAGCTAATAATTATCCTGGTACTTAGCTGAGCTATAAACAAGTCATTAACCTGATCTGAAGTGTGTCTGCTCTTTTGCCTCAAGATATGATGCTCAAACTGTGGGTTGCTGTTGTACTCTGGGATCTATTTCATGTTAATGTATAAACTGGCAGCTGTATTTTATGTGACTTTATTGATAAGAACAAGCATATAAGTGCTGGTTCTCAGCAGAGACTGAACAATAATAATGGCCTGATATATTGTCACAGTGGACTTGGAGTGAATTGTGATCCTAGCTGCCCAGTGTTTTTTGAGGCCTGATTTGTTTAATTAGGCTTGTTCTTTCCATAGTAAACCCATTATCTGGCAGTCGTCTTAGGTAGATTTAGATGAGGTATTGGGGGAAAAAAATTGTTATGGGGCACTGGCACAGGTTGCCCAGAGAAGTTGCAGATGCCCCATCCCTAGAAGTGTTCAAGGCTAAGTTGGGTAGGGCTTGCTCCAAGCTGGGATAGTGGAAGCTGTCCCTGCCCATGGCAGGGGTTTAGAACTGGATGATTTTTGAAGTCTCAAAATCCAAGGGATTCTGAGATCTGCTGACTTTAGCTCTTACTCTGGCTGAGCAAGGCTCTGCACTGACTTGCTTGGAAATGTTCTCCATCCTAAGTTGCTTTTTGTTAATGTCGTACTGAACCTGAGGTTTTTTTCCCAACCCCAGTCAGAGCTCAGCTGCATGGAAGGCAGTTGCACGTGTTCCTTCCCCACCAGTGAGCTGGAGAAAGTGCTTCCAGAGAACATCCTCTGCAAATACTACGAGCGGAAGGCTGAGGAGGAGGTGGCTGCTGCCTGTGCAGATGAGCTCGTCAGGTGAGTGTCCCACAGAGAATGCTGCACTTACTGCTGTGGAAAATTGTTCCCTGAAACCCCACGTTTGTGCTGACTCTGAGATAGGTAGCTTTTAAAGAGCTGGATTATAAATTCAGACTTCTGCCTTCCCAGGTCTGTTTTTATTCTGCTTTTGACTAGGAGCAGATTAAAATTCAATAGATTTGTCTCCCCCAAGACTTGCTTGCCAGCTCTGTGCTGATCCACTAAATTACATGGTCAAAAGCAGTGCTGAGCATATAATATTTTGATTGCAAACGGGGAAGTGATTGAAGAAATATGAGCAAAAAAGGCAACAGTCAGCACATCCTGGCAACAGGCATTGGGTTGGCAGCCTTAGCAACTTCCATGCAGCTATTTGACTAAATCAGCTTTCTGCAAAGCTATGTTTGGCACTCTGCATTAATGGTATCTTGTTTTGGGCTTCAGGTGTCCCTTCTGTAACTTCCCAGCTCTCCTGGACAGTGATGTGAAGAGGTTCAGCTGCCCCAATCCCCGCTGCAGAAAGGTAATTGGGGATTACTTCACATTTGGTCTCTTCTGGAGTGTTGGGCAGGAGAGCTTGGGAGGACACCTCACCCTTCCTAGTAGCAGCATCTCATGTGACTGCATAGGGCAGCAGGCCAAGGGTTTGCTGGATCCTGCTGATCTTCTTTGAAATTGGGTGCCTGGACAGGTGAATTTCAGGGCACTGTTGATAAAAGAGAGCAGGAGTTCTGTCTTCTCGTGGGAGATGTTGGCTACAAAAGCCTACAGGTGTCAGAGGTTGCTGTCTTGCATATACTGAAATGTTCTGGTTGAACATGGAACTGGGTGTTTTTTAAGTCAAAACCAAATTCTAATCTTTTATCTAATAAAACTTTTGGAGAATGAGCTGGAACAGCCTTATATGCTATGTTTGAGTGAATTGGTATCTGCATTTTTTTATGGGATAGCTGGAATACAGATTCAGTTGAAAGTGACAAAAAAACATGTTGGAAGAGCTGGCTGAAATGTCAGCCACTCGAGGCAGATCTTTGTGCTCTCCCCAGTTGCTAATGGTCATAACAGGAGAATCATCAGGCCAAGGAGGGGGATGGAATGGGGAAAACTTGCTGCTTCTGCACCATCAGTTCTGGGGAGAAACAGAAGCACAGAAATATTTCCCAGTCTTGTGAACACATGCAGGATCCTGCTTCCATCTGGTGCCAGCAAGGCAGGGCAGGATCAGTGCTTGGTAGGAAGCTACAAGGCCTCTTGAATCACTGTAGCCACAACAGTGAATTCTCATGAGATCTGAGATTCCTGCTAATCACTGAAATTCCTCCTGAGGGCATTAACCTTACACTTGTAGCTGCCAGAGCTTTGGGTTCTCTCATTGATGTGGTATCACCTTTTGCCTGTATTGAGAAGTTAATAGAAGGTTAAATTTGGTTGTCTGGAGAAGTTGAAGCTGCCAGCACTGAACTCTGCAGTGTGAAAATTGAACTTATTTCGAGGCAGAAAGCTGTTGATGAATTATGCACAATTCCATTTTAGATCCTGATCTCCACATAGGTTTTGTTAACATCTACCCTTCCCAATGGGGAAGGGAATGTAGTGTCGATGGATTGTCCCAGTACTGGAGCAAGGAGACTTGCTAGGCACTAGGTGGCAATGTTGATTCACGCTTAAATCTCAGGTTTTTTCTAACTGTTTTTGCAAAAGCCGAGTTGTTTTCAAAATGTACATATGTCAGCACTACAGAACAGAATTTGGGCTTGAAAAGCATGAACCCTTCAATGGGCAAATTGAATTGAAGTTGCTTTTTCTCTAAAATGTGTAATGCTGCAGAGTAGCTGTGATAAGAGGGATCAGTGCTGAGATGTTCCTTTCCTACTACTTTGCTGTTTCGTTTCCTTCCTAGTATACTGCCTGTTCCCCCCCTTCCTGGGGTTACAACATTCCAGTGGGCTGGATTTCTAGTTTCCTGGACAGCTTGTGTTGATTCATTAGCTGAAAATCTGCTGAGTAGCTTTGTGCTCTTCTTAGAAGTCTTTAACGACTTTAGGATTTGAAGTCGAGGGTGAGGAATTTGGATAGCAGGATGTGGTGTCTCACAGCATCAGCTGCAGTGGTTCTTCATATTCCTGCTATCTCCTCTCTCTCCAGAATGAAGGATTTCAGTTAATGCTCTTGCTTGCAGGAAATGGTTGCCTTAAGGGAGGAAAGGGCTAATCTAGGGAACTCCACAGAGGTTGGAGAGGATGCATTGGCTTTGCTAGCAGTACCTCTGGCAGACTTGGTGGTGGTGATGACTGATCCTGGAAGGAGTCCCTCTCTGCTTGGAAGGACTGCACTCACACAGCTGAACCTAAAGCAAGGGGAAGTGTGGAAAGGGGAAGGTCAAAACGTGTCTCTCCCAAAATCTCAGAGCTCTTTGAGGGTGGGGAGAGGAGGACCAGATGGTGGACTTGTAACCCTGTGCTCCATCACCTGGATCCTTTGTGTGGCTTTGGGAGTTTGTGCTGATACCCTCAGGGTTTCCATTAAATCTTGCAGGGAGGTTCATTCATATTTGAGCCAGCTATGGATACCTTGTGGAACAAGTGATGTGAACCAGCTGGAAGCCTTCACTTTGGCTGTGTGTCTGTATGCTGGGCTCAACAATAAGAGCTCTACACGTACCCAGGTCACTGCTTGTGCATCTCACCTGTAGTTCCAGTTATTTGCACCTTGCAGGGACCAAAACGTGGTTAATTGTAACCTGAGCAGCAGGCGGAGGGAGCTGCCCTGCCTCCTGTGAGTGCCCGGCTGCACCGGGAGCATGCAGATGAGCTGGCACCATCTGCCAGAGCCACTGTGGCTCCAGCTGTGTGGCATCAAGTTTGGCTCCTGGTTAGGTGACCAGGGCTTGAATCTTAATATAACAAACAGCAGGGTGGAGGAAAAACTTAGCCAAGGAAAAGCGTTGTCTGAGCGACCCTGTGGATGCATTCTGAGGGTGTGCAGTCCGAGCTGGTGCTGGGGCAGAGGCAGCTTTCACTCAGAATAAGCTGCTGACTGCACATGGAGCCAGGCTTCCTGGTGACAGGAGGGTTTTCCAGGCTGCTTGTTCAGCCTCCATCTTGGAGAGATCCCTGCATGAAAGCAGTGCTCAAATTTCTCATCTCTAAAGGATGCACATTTCTCCTCCCAGCACTGCACAACTCAACCAGCAACATGTGCCTTTCCTTGTTTTACCACGGTTGCCAGTTTTGGGTTGTTCTGTAGTGCTGGTGAGTGTGAGTGCACTTCTGCATGGTGGGGGAAGTGCTGTTCTCCAGCAGAAAAGGAAGTCCATCCTCTCTGCTCAGCCTCCCTCCTCCCAAGACCCCACAATGTTGAAGACAAGGCTTTTGTTCCCAGCTGCTGCTGCCGTCCCTGGCGCTGTGTTGTGGGAGAGGGAGATGGTTTCCCTTCTTTGCAGTCTCAGCACAAAGCACTGCAGGGCTTTCAGCCAGCAAGAGATGGGGAGCTGAAAGCTGCTGTTGCCATGGAAATAATGCATGCACAGAGCAGTGAGAGTTTGAAACCCCCAGCACTCGTTTCATAGCCAGGCCACATTGCAGGGACTTGCATTTCCAACACTTTTCCTTAAAACTCCTTTTCACAGCATGGAATTTTTATTGCTTTATGGTACCTAGTTGTCTAGCTGAGTGCTGGCTGGATGTAAGAGGTGATGGCATGTGGCTGCATGGTGTAGGATGGCATTGCCCTTGGCCTGGGTAGCTGCCATTCTTGTGCATCCACGGTGGGTTTGGGGACTGCCTTGAGCATTGATGTGCCCTTCTCAGATGGATAAAATCTCTGCTCTTTTGCTTTTCATCTTCAGCTTAGGCTCTCAGGCCACCAGCAGTCCTCACATGTTTTAATTAGCAGCACTGAAACTTGGTGTTTCAGGGCACGCCTTTTTAAGCTGCTCTGTGTCTCAGGATTGATTTGGAGGTGCTGGCTGGGAACAGATGCACCCAGCTGGTTTTAGCCTTAATTTTCTGCTGGAAGTGAGACAGGTTTAAACTTGCACCGAGCTGTGCCTGAACACGGTCACTCTTAGCAGGGCACCAGCACCACTGGTAACGAGTATGAATTGCAGTTTGCATGGCTCTGAGAGGAGTGGTCTTGCTGAAATAAATTACTGTTTGATCAACAAGACCTGAAGTTGCAGAAGGAGGTGAGGGGGATGCTATGATACCCGTGATCTCTGTACCTGGTGCAGCAAGGCACATGCAGCTGCTTGTGGTTCAGAGGTGGGTAACAGGGCCATGATCCGGTTAGGAGTGTTTTATAGAGTGCAGGGGGAAGTGTTTGTGTAATCCAGCACCCAGCAGCAGGGGATGTGTTCAGGATGACACAGCTGTCCAAGGATGTCATCCAACACATACCACAAGGCCCATTACTTCTGTGCTAAAGGCTGGGCCATGCTGCCCAGAGCTGCCCTGCCCAACTCCAGATGTGCTGTGGGTTTAGGTTTATACTCTATCAGGATTTGTAGTTGGCAGGGTGCGTGTGCAACATGGAAAAAAAGATTGTCCTGGTTGGAGAAACTGAGCTTGTCCAGAATGCCTCAGAGTAGGATATACATATGGAGAATTACTTAATTCTCCTTGTTTTGCAACATGTTTTCCCAGCTGTTGAAGTCTGCTGTCTCATTCAGCTTCCTGACAGCAGCGCAAACATTTTGAAAGTCCCGTGGCCCCATCTCATTCTCTGTTCAGACATTCTTATTGCTATTATCCGTTTGTTTTTCCTTGAGCCTGTTTATTTGGATTTGTTTGTTACTTGGATCTTAGCCCCACAGCTTTAGTACAGAGCAGAGTGGAAGGTGGCATTTGCCGTGGCAGACCCCTATCTAATTTCTTCTTGGTGGCAATGACCTCAAGTCCCAGTTCCTGTGTTTAAATTCCCATCTTCCCGTGTCTCTTAAGAAAATTTGTTGGGACAAGGAAGAGAAGGAAATGTGGCGTGGATGACATTGTTATGTGTCATTCATAGAACTACAGAATGGTTTGGGTTGAAAGGACCCTTACAGACCATTCATTTTCACCCCTCCACCATGGGCAGGGACATCTTCCACTAGACCAGGTTGCTTAGGGCTCTATCCAGCCTGGCCTTGAACACTTCCAGAGATAGGGTTTTGGAATGGAGCACTCGTGCCTGTGTCCACTCAGATGTGCAGACCTGTCTCCCACGTGTCCATGTCAGCAGAATTCTCTAAGCCATCTTTCCATGGCTCTGCCATCTTCCTCCTGAGCGCTGCATCCCTGACACCTCCTGTTCCGGAGCTCTCGGCTGCGCCCTTTTTCAACTTGCAGCACACATGGGAACTCTCTGGGTGCTCTCGGTGCCAAAACCACAACAAATGGCGAGTTTCCGTCTGTCAGCTCGGCTCAGCCCGGCTCAGGCTCTCCACGGCTGGGCAGGCGATTTTCATTTTTCTTCCATAAAAGGACACGGCAGCTGCGCTGCAGCGGCGGTGCCGGTGCCGAGCCGCAGGCAGGGCGAGCGCGATGCTATCGGAGCGCGCCTCATTCCCTATCTCCGCAAAGGGATGGGCCAGAGGGAGGGACCAAGGTCGAAGGTGGGGTTGAGGTGATTGTAGGCAGCAGATAACGCCCCAGCAGGTTTTATTGCCAGGTTCTAAAGGGAGATAGATAACAGCAGAGAGCTCGTGGTAGAACAGACCTTTAAAGTACAGTCCCGTGCAGGACGAGCCTGTGTGCTGAGCCACGTGGGCCGTCCTGTCGAGGCAGGGAGGGTTAGAGTTGCCTGGAGAGTGCTGAGAGTTGGGAGATCTCATCCCCAGATTTAGGCTGGGAAAGCTGCTTATCCTGGGAGGAAACTGCACGGGGAACAAGGGATAGCCATATGCCAGGGGTACTCTCTTACACCTTGGTTTTTGCTGTGTGGTTGGATTGGGCAGGAGCAGTTGCAAGACCTGAGTGATGCCAGCAGTAAGTTGGTCCTAAATGCCCCTTTCCTAAGAAGGAGATACAATAATCAGCCTCAAATCACTGCTTGCCATCTTGTCACCCTTTGAGACACATAGGAAAGGACTGTAAAAGCTCTGAGAATACCCCACCTGGAAAGAGGGTAGGAGTGGGCTGGGTTAATTGCTGTCGTGGGGTGGAGAGACTCCATCAGTGGGAGCTCAGGTGCTGCTGCTGCTTTAACAAGGTCAAGTCTATTTATGCAGTGGTATGTGGAAATGCTTCACTTGATAAATGAGTCTGACAGAGGAGGAGAGGGTGAGGCCCAGCCTGGAAATGGACCTGAGGAAAGAGGTCAGATTAAATGGGGTATCTGTCTCTTGCAGGGGAAAAAAAAAAAAAGCTGCTGAAAGCAGGAACTTAAACTAGTCCCTTTAAAAATGGACTGTGTAAGTCAGTGCAATTTTGAGTAACAAAGCTTACTCCTGTGCTTGCTTTCTGCCTTGTACAGCAATATGCAGTCAGTGAAAAGCCAATTGAAAAGGCTGTTCACTGACCAGTGAGTGCCTCTGTGTCAGGTCCATATGAGGCAGCAGTGCTGCCTTCCTTTCATAGCTTTGTCCTTTGCTGGGGAAAGGTTCAGAAGTAATAAGCTGAGTACAACTTCATGTGGAGATGGAAATTTAAGCTTCAGCATCTTGTTTAGCCTTTTGTCCCTGGGCACAGGGAACTTACAACTATTTAGGCAAAGGGAACAGTGAGAGAAGCAGCACACCTATGGTGGTCAGTTCTCGTTTATGATAACTGGATTTGGAGATAAGTGATGGATTCCATGAGGAATTGGATAAGAGCACCCTGAGTGGGTTATGAAAGACTGTTGGCTGCTTTGAATGTGGAGAATTGGTGGAGTGGCCTCATAGCCAAACTCCTGGGGCTGAAAGGACCCTGAAAGCTGTGGTTGTGCTGTGGCTGAGACCTGCTGGCAGCTTTTGCCTTTTCTTCCTCAATCCCTTTGAAAATTAAAAGGACAAGAGGGTTTTCTTCCATCTCATGCGGACAAGAGTGGGAGTAATGTACCATGGTCACCCTAACATCAGGGAGAAATCTTCAATCTCTGTATGGACCAGCGTGTTCAGATTCCTTCATTTGTTTGATTTTAAAACAGTGAAGCAACTTTGCTCAGTCACTTGTCTGTTCCCACAACAGGATAGCAGTGCCACTGAGAGTTCCTGGAAATGCTGTGAGCTCGGTTCAGGTCCTTTCCACAGCAATTTAAGGTTAAAACCCTGCCTAGTGTATTTGCAGAGTGTTGGAGCAGGGTTATCATTTTGCTGCTGCAGTGGAAATGGATGTTGGAGGGGATGGAAAAAGGCTGTTCCCAAGGCAAATTAAAAACATTATTCTGACCTTACTCAAGAAGTTGTATCTTCCTTCTCTTTCCTCCCCCTCACATTCCTGTCGTAGTAATCACTGATCTCTAACCTCAACTTCATCTGCCACAGCTAACCACTTAAAAAATGCACTTAAAAAACCCCCTACACCTCATTTTGCTGTACCTTAGTGCTTCCAGGGCAGAGTTCTCTTTGGAGGGCCGTGAGTCAGCAGCAGAGGTTTGGAATAGCATCGAGTCAGGGCACTGATGACTCCTCGGGCCAGAGCCTGAGGTGGCCTAGCCTTGCCCAGAGAGTGTGGGGAGGTGTTTTGCTTCTCCTTTCTGTTTGCACATAAACAGATTGCAGCAGATGACACAGTCATCAGACTTCCTGAGCTAACACAAGGCTGCTGCAGACGATGGCCATTCTGGAGGCTGTCAGTGGAGTTTGTTTCCTAATTTGGTCACAGTGTGTTCAGGGCTGGCCTGCTTTCCTTTTTTCTTTTTTCTTTTTTTCTTTTTTTTTTTTCCTTTTTAAAAACACCCATCCTTTTCTCTCATTGTCATGGAGGGGAAGCTGTTTGTATCTGAGAACCTCCAGCTCCTCTCACTTCCTCTCCACAGAGGAAGTGATACTTGAAAGGTCCCAAACACCATGCAGTTCTGAAGCTGGTCTTTCCTTTTTATTTTTTTTTCTTCCTTTTCCATTCTTCCATGAGTTTATCTCAATGAGCCTGCTGGGTTTTTATGTTTCTGGGTAGTCATCCAAGCCCTTTGTGCTGGAGGACTTTGGAATAGTTCTCTTAGGTATCAGAATGATCTGTGCTGCACTTAAATTATAACATTGATAAGATTGATTTATTGAAATATGTGTTTCAAGAGGGAGTGACGTGTGTGATTTCAGGTAATGGAAAGAGCATGTGTTGCTTTGCACATCATTCACAAGAGGCCTGGTACCATACAGGAAGCTGTAAATGCCAAACAGGAGAGAAGACCTTTCAGAGTAGAGTTCAATTGTTTTACAAATCTTCCTGTTGAAGATCTGTGCTTTTCAGTGTTGGACCAGAATCATCCCCAAACCAGCCACTTTCCTGGCATGCAGAGACACTTCAGCCCTTCCACTCTTCATGTGAGTTTTCATTCAGCAATTGGATCAGCCAAGGAATCATCACCAAACCTATAGGCTCCCTTATTGCTTTTGGTTCTATGCTGAGCTTAGCAGGAAAAGGAGAAAATAAAAGGAAAAAACCAAGTTTCCAAGTGATGCAGTTGAGGATGCAATTCCAGCATTTTTTCAGTGTCAGGAGGAGGATTGTGTGCCTTAGGTGGGGGTGAAGCTGTGCTCTTGAGGGAGCTGCTGTCAGTTGGAGAAGATTCCCAAGCCTTGGAAGCCCAGGGAAATGCTGGGTTACATATTCATATCCAGCTCTATTTTAGGTTCATAATACATGTCCTAAACAGCTTCAGCAGATCCTGGGGTTAAGGTGTGCCTGGAGCAGATGGATTAGTGGCATTAAAGGTTTGGCTGTAGATGGGCAGGTACAGGCTGGTCTCTGCAGAGAGGAAACTTCAGTGTGTGTCATGTGTGTGATCCCAGGTTACTGCTGGCCTCTGGAACATGAGTAACGGAGAAATGGGAACACCAGGTGGTGAGGCAGCAGGTTTGGAGGGGCAAAGGGAAGGTGAAACACAAGTTTACTTCCAATATAGTAAAAATCACCTCTGTGTGTCATTCCTATTTGCATATTATCCTCTAATTAGCCATGACTGACTCACCCACCACTTCCACCTGAAAGGAATGATATGTTTTGAAGTGTATGGTTTATAATCTCAGTAGGCCAGCAATTCTCCTCCTCTTCTCCTCTCCCCTTCCAATGTCCCCCAAAATGCATTCTCTTATTGCTTTTAACCTTCAAGCCTCTTTTCTTCTGCTCTCTCTCTGTTACTACTCTTGCATTATTAATGGACTGTAGCAATTCAGCCAGAACACTGACATTACTAATTACTACTTGTAGCAGAGGAATGGGGAACAAGATAGAAACTGGGTCAGGAAATGTTATCATCATAAAATGATAGCATCAGAACTGTTTGTATAGGCAGATTTGCATTGGAAATGCCTCCTTCACCCCGGAGCACACCTGTGCACACTTACCATGCACATCCTCTTTGCTTGTTTGCCGTGTGCAGATGGGAAAAGCATCTCACACACGGAGAAGGGTTAATGGAGCTGTAATTTCCAGCAGCAGAGAAATGGAGTGATGGGTTGTGTTCTGCCTGGCAGCACTTCAAGCATCACAAAATTCACGTGCTCCTCATTGCTGTAGCAGGAAGCCCCTTCCCCTGTTGGTGTCAAAGGCTGAGGAAGCAAAGTGGCTGCATTTATTTTTGCATTCAGTGAGAGCCTGTCATGCTCGGTGCGTTCAGATTGTCCTTGGTAGCACCAAGGGCATCCTACAGCAGCAAACAGCTCACTCTGCTCCATGTGAGAGAATACGGCTGCTATTAAACCAGAACATTATTTTAGGGATGCAGCAATTAACCTGTGAATATTGGGCATGAGGAATTGCCTGCTTCTGGTTAATGGAGCTGTGCCTCTTCACTCAATTGGGCAAAGCATCCGCTTGGGAATCTGGCATCCCTTGGAGGCCTTGTGTGAACAGTTGTCTGTTGTGTTAGCTTTCCCCTTGAGGGGGGGCACGTGTGAAGATGGGAGTGTCATTGGCTGTAAAATGTTTCGACTCTTATGGTAAGTGACAGGCGGAGAAGGTCATCCCGAAACGCACGCCATCGTCTTTGAAATAGTCAAAACAGCAAAAATGCCGAGGTCAGCAGTAAGCTACAAACCCAGAACTGATCAGTGTGTGCTGCTAAAGACAAATCCCTCTCCCAAAAACATGCTTACAAAGAAAATAGACAAACTGAAGGCTGATCCCTCCCAGAGGCATAACTTTGGTTGCCAGTGATGAGAGCACATCTCTGGGTGAAATGTCTGGCTCGAGGTGGCAGATTCCCGACAAGTCTCTTGGAGACAACGAAGGGACCATGTGTGTCTTCCCTGTCCCTGCTGCTGGTCCCAGAATGTGTGGCTGCCCCTGTGTCAGCTGGGAGCCCCTGCTCTGGATGGATGCAGGGAAGCATCAAAGCAGTCGGAGCTCGGTCCCTGCCAGGCGGTCTCACATCCCCACGAGCTCAAATCTTCTTCATTGCCATTCCCAGGAAGGCGGGAGGCCGGTGCAGGAGCAGCGTGACTCCCTCACGAGTCAGATGGTAACTCACACAAAGCCAGCTCGATATTTAGGCTGGGCAGACTTGACAATATCCCCTTTCAAAGATTATCCCTTAAACTGTCCTAGTCACACTCCGCCTTCGGCGCCTGCCTGAGCCTTTTGTAAGGATGAGCAGTATTTAAAAGAGAGGCTGGCTGCTCTAATCTCTGCTCCTGGGCTGTAAAACCCATCCTGCTGTAGCTCACCAACTTTATTTCTCTTACTGATCATAAGTGTAGGGCTCTTAAATCCTGGCTCATGTTTTATCCGTGGTGTTGGTGAGGCTGTCTGTTATCTTAAAGCAAGCCCAAAGCAGAGCTTTGCTGGTGCATTTGAGGGAGAGCAGACGTTGCCATGAAGTGGGAGCTGGTGATAGGCAATAATTTCTACTGTATTTAATAAAGCCATTCTGAAGCTGGAGAGGTCTAGAGTTTACAATCCCAGTGTACTTTTTTTTTTTCTTAAAAAAAAGGTAAGTACTGATTTGCCACTGAAATTGAGCATTGTCAGTGAGGCAAGTATTCTGTCCAAAATTTCATGTGCACGTATTTAATTAAAAGGCAAGAGGGTTAATGAAGCTTTGAGTGCATAAGGCCTCATTCCCTGAATTTAATTTTCTTTAATTGCTCCAGAGATTGAAATTCCCAGCTGTGGTTGTCCCCTAACATGTGAATTAAGGAGCCAGAAAGGGACAATTTGATTTGTCTCATTCAGTGCCAGCTTCTTCCCCTTTGACTGATTTTTCATCTTTTTGGTTGAAAGGGGACTAGATAAAAACCCTTAAGTCAGTGATTCAGCTTTGTAGTAGAATTGGCAAAGCTGTGACCTGCTGATACTTTGGACACTGGGATTGGGCTGAAAAACAGGGAGTATTTGTGCAGATTGTTAGTCTTCCCTAATGTATTGTAGAAGATCACAAGCAAATACAATTTTTATTCTTTTTCCCTCTTCAATACCTGTCATCACATTCAGGATTGGTAGGGTTAAGTCAACAAATTGCATGGCACAACCCCAACCAAACCAGGCTTCATTAATATGCAGTTTCAAATTAAAAAATTTTAAAAGGGTAGTTTGAGGGTTTGTTGCTTTTTTTTATAGGGGCGTTGGAATAGTGGTCTAAGCTCTCTGTGAATGTCAGGGTCTTTTTGTATGAGTTCATAATCCAAGCTCTGTCAAAGGGCAAGGCAAAAATCTAAAATGCAGCAAATTCATGGACTGTTGAGATGACCAGTGATGGGAAAAACCTGTTTCTGACTTCATTGTGACAAAAGCTGATGTCCCTTTGCTGAATGCCCTGTGTGTGGTGTGCTAGGCCTCTATTGTGGCAGTGGCTGTTGGATATTCCAAGGCTGCTCTATGATTCTGTGTCCTAATGGGCTCATTAGCAGCTATAGCCCTGACTGGGTGCTTAACAGTAAAGGAAGCTTCCAGCAGCAGCAGAAGGCATTGGGGGTTAATTTAATGCACACCTAACACTGGAACAGCAGCAGCAATGAGTGTTTGGGGTTTGCCTTTTGGAGGTCTTAGCTGTCAGAAATTCTTGGGAAAATATGTAGTAACATCCCCTTGATCTGGTGGAGACTTGCCCTAGGCCTCCAGCAGCAGTAGTGATAGATAAGCATCCCCTGCCTGAACAGGTATTTCAGAGCTCCCAGGTGGCTGCAGCTAAGCTGTGGTGTCTGTGGTGGTTCCTGCAGTGCTTTTGGGGGGATTGTTTTGGATGAACTGTGCTTTGCTTTCAGGAAGATATCCTGTCCCTCCCTGTTGGATAAACCACCCTGCAGGGACCTCTGCCCTGGTCATGGAGCTGGGGGGATGTGAGGGTGGCTTTAGCACCCAGCAGCAGCCTGGAGGTGCACACTTTATTAAAATGGACCATTAACCATCCACATCCATTCAATCTCTGCCTCAGCCTGTAAAACTACTTGGATTTAAAAAACTTCATCATTTTCTGACATTCTTTCACCCATCCTCATTTCCAGTCAGCCAGCTCATCTTCAGCTAGGCTCAGCATGAATTCCTCTCTCAAAATTGCACTTCTGGCCTGGAAGAACCCACCTTCTTTGCTGCTACCCAACACCTCTCCTGTGCCTTGATGTTGTGAGTGCCCTCTGCCCTGTTGAATAACTAATGGCCAGGTTGGAGTGCCGGGGGTCGGGAGCTCCAGGGCCCGCCCCGTGCATGGCTGCTCCTCCTGCTGTGGGCTGGGGGAGCAAAGGTGATGCTTTAAGTGGTCTCTGTGCTGCTCCCACTGTAAACAGAGCAGATGTTTCCCTGAGCCAGGGGAGCATTAATGGAATGCCTCGGCCCTGGCTGATGTAAAACATGGCAGCGAGTTTTGGGGATGAGGTCAGCGGGACTGAAAGCCGATGGGAGTTTAATATCGAGGCAGCCTCTCAGAGCCCAGGGGTCAACTGAGAGAGCTGTGCCTAATGGAAAGGCAAGTACACTTGTCATAAATCAGTGCCAAAATGCTGGACAGGCATCACTGCTGCTGGATGCCACAGCCAGGGATGGTTCTTTAACCACCCATGAGCTCTTGTTCTGCACTGGGTGTCCTTAGTGTCTGTGTTTGATTTTTAGACGGGACAAAGAGGCTAAAAATGGAAGGTCTGGGGAAAGCTTTACCTCGAGGTACTGTGAGAGCCCTGCCTGCCTCACCTTCTTCACTCTGTTGTTCATGGAATCCCGTGGTTGCTGCATCCCATCCACGTGGGGAATGCCAGGAGGGCAGCCAGGAGATTGTTGGGATGCCATTTTAAACAAGTTGTCTTCCTGGTCAGAGGAGATGGATCGTGTTTCTGCTCTGAGGTTGCTAGGAAGTCCTGAGGCATCCAGGAAAGCGTAGAGGGGCAGGAGGCAAAGCAGGCTTGGCACTGCTTAGAGATCATGTGTTTTTTTTAAAAACAAACAAGTCTTGTAAAAAGTAAAGAGCAGCGTTTTCCAAGACAATGAGAAATCAGTTTGCTCTTCGACCAAGCAGAGCATTTCCGTGAAGCTGGATGCTGTAATGTGCCATTTGCCAACAAGATAAGATGGCTGTATTTGTTCAGTGATTTATCCCCTGTGAAGCCAATCTGAAAGAATGCTTTATTGCTCTATTTATTTTTTCAAAAGAAGCTTCTTTGACCTCATTTTTTTTGTGTAGGGGGCATGCATGCCTTTAAGCTAAATCTCAAAGCCTGGTCAAAATTGGGGTCTGTCTTCAGGGTTGCAGCTTGAAACACAACATCCCTGATGCCATTCAGAAGCCGAGAGGTGAGCAGCTCTCCCCGAGGCTTTTTCTGATTGAAAACCTCATATGCACCAACAAAGCCAGTCTGCAGCTTAAAGGTTTGGGTTTTTTTTTCCTTTCTGGGTCCTCCTTTAAGGGCAGAGGTTAAAACAAAGCAGATGCTCTTGGATGGTGCCTCTGCTCTTAGGGCTGTTACTGTTCGAGGACTTGGCTCCTGACACGTGAGGGGAGGATGCTCCCTCCTATTTGCGAGCGGATGTCAGGCTTAATAAAAAACCCCAATCTGAAAGAGCTACATGATCCCCCTGAGTGAGAAGTATCAGTGCTGTTATTGCATTACCTCCATCCTTTTAGTTTGTTTGTGCAATTATCCGTGTAAGTAAAACCTGAAAGTGCCTCCTTACAGCACGTTCTCCCCAAAGAAGGGAAAGGATCGCAGCTATCGGAGTGGCCTGCAGGGAGAGGGATGGATTTTTCAGGTAGCTGGAAGCTGTGCCAGGTTGGGTGTTTGCATGGTAGCCTGCTACTATATTTAGTTTTTCTTGGCCTCCCAGAATGAGCACATTGAACCTTTCTAGATATGGAGATAGGCACAGCACCAGCCAACCCTGAACACGGCTTGCCAACTTCTGAGCTTTATTTGTTGTTTAGAGCCTTGGTCTTCACTGTTCTGTGTCTGGGGTAGAGGATAATGAGATGAGGTTATGTGAACAAGAGTTGGTTTTGTAGCTGTTCTCTCTGCAGCTAACAACTGGGATTGTTTTTTAAGAAAAGCTTTTCTTTTGGAGGGTTTTGTTGTCCTGTAGATTTAACTCTTTGTGGTGTTTCAGGTGTGCAGAGTGAAGAACAGGTGCTTTGCAGGAGCTATTAGTTGCCTTTTTCAGTTTTGTGCCACAAACTAGCATGCAGATACTTTCAGACACAAACTTCTTATACTCTGAGATCCTTGAAATAATTTTGACCTACCTACCCATGTAGTTAAATGAAACATTTTTTTTCTTCCTGGAATTTCATTCTGGTTGCAGCTGTTGTATAAGCTATAGATTTCTGGATATGTCAGAAAACCATGACTTCAGACCACTGGGATTTTGGTGGGTGGGTGAAAGTGCTAACAGATTAATGAGTCTCACTTAGCATCTCCATCTGCCAGACTAAACCGTGTTCTGCACAGGAGACTTAACACAGCTGGTTTGAGCTGGTCTCTGAAAGCAAAGCACCCTTTACCTAGTCCAGGCTAACCCCTGATATAAAAAAAACAAGCACTGCAATATCCTGGATATAAATATATTTGCCCAGAGAAGTTGTGGATTCCTCATCCCTGGAAGTGTCCATGGCCAGACTGGATGGGGCTTGGAGCAGCCTGGGATAGTGGAAGGTGTCCCTGCCCATGGCAGGGGCTGGAATTGGATGAACTTTAAGGTCCTTTTCAACCCTCACCATTCTGGGATATATTTCCTTTCCTGGTCCAAGCACTTCAGTGAACTCGAGGTGTGCAAATCAGTAAAAACAATGGAAAAATGCAGGGAATCCCCTGAGGACCAGGTAGAAGCCCTGAGTCCTCACCAAACACAGATCAGGTCCCTTGTCTTACATTGGATCTCACATATTGCTGTGACACTTGCAATTACTTTCCCTGTGCCTTACCTCCATATGGAGATAAATTCAAACACGTTGTATAAATGAGATATCTTGATGCCAGCAAGGGTGGCTCCTACCAGGGGGAAATGCTTGGGAGCAGCCATGTGTGTAGCAGTGCTCTCACACTGCAGTTGGCTCCAATCTCTGTCACTGTGAGGGGCAGCCTCAAGGTCCAGCTGTGAGCAGGAATGAGACTCCTGATGAGGCAAGAGCTGCTGTGCATTAGCTGTAGCTGTTGGTTTTTCTGTTCCCTCCTGTGAGCTCTGAAAGTTAAATGGGAATGAAGTAGCTGCTGAATAAGAGACATGTTATCCCTTGCCTGCATCCGTTTATAGGTGGCAAGTTGCCATGGCTAAGACACTGATCAATTGTTACTCTGAAATCAGGGGTTATTCTTCAGCTTTTTTTTTTCCTAGAGAAATGGGATATCTGCCATCTCTAGTGCCCAGGAAGTATCTGCAAAAGTGAGTGTTGGTATTAGTCTGGGTGCCTGCACATACACGCTCTCCTGCTGTTCCTGGACACCCCTTCTCTAATTTTTCCCTTGCCTGGGAGATTGGATAAACAGCCCAGAGGCACTGGGGAGCTCCAGGGTGTGGGGGAAAGGCTGGCCTGGCTGATTTGGTTATGTAAAACATTTACTCAGTGCATTGGGTGGACTGCTCTTATGTGTAATGAATTGTGCAACTCTACAGCCATACCAAAGCAGACTGAGATGCTCTGACAGTCCTCTGACTTGTCTCCCACATGGAATCATTACAGCTGCTTGTCAGGAATATGCAAAATTCCCGTGATCTGCTTGCATGTGTTACTCCAGATTGCTTTCTGCTCAGAGTGCCTTTGCAGTATCAGTAAACCTTCTTGCCATTCTCTGTGGGTTTGATGACATGCAATCCCAAAAATTTGGACTGGATCATTTTTCTGAAGTACCTCATCACTATGGAGAAGTGAAAGCAAGCAGTGCCAATTACCAGGAAAGCTGTTGTAGTCCTTGCACTCACATGTTGGGCATATGGAGTTAGATCACATTTTCTTTATATTATGACATTAGTGACACCAAGTGTTTTGTTCTGGTTCTTAGTCAAGAATGACAGGAAGGTAGAAGACCCTTAGAAGAAGTTTAAAGTTATTCTCTGCAGTCTAGAAAGCTGCCTTACAGACAGTAAGATGTTAAAGCTAAGTCTCTGAGGAGAAATGTTGAGATCACTTGATGAGTCTGTCAGGGTACACCTCCAGAGATGTGTGTAACATTTTAAATGTAACAGATAATGAGAAGATAGTATTAAAAGTCTAAAAGGCAGAGCTGGCTGAAAACTCGTGCTTTGAGTCATCTTGGAGCTTTTGGATCAAGTTGGAGATCCTGATGGAGAAGGGGGAAGGGGAAGACTTTAGACTTAGTTGTAAATGGAATAAAAAGAATAGATGCTTTTATAGGACACCCTGTTTAATGGTCACTTTTGGCTCATTCTGAGTTGAAATCTATTGCTGTAACATCATTAGTCTGCAGCCCAAACATTTCCAGCTGTGATTCAGCTAGATTGGCCAGGCTGAGCCAGCCTAGGTGTGAACATGTGGCTGACTGAGAGCCATGGAGCTGAGGGACTGCAGGGAATGGGAGCCTGGATTCAGTAGGTAACACTCCCCTGGGAATCCTGTGGTGTGTTAATTGGTGCTGCCAGGGGAGAGACAACCTCAGAACACGTGTGATTCAAAGGCCACAGTGCAAATTCAAAGAAGAATTTAGAGAGAGCTATTAGATAAAGTCCCTGGCCCATGGGGAGCAGTGTGAGGAGCAGCATTCCTGCCCTGTCCATAAGGAGCTTCCTCCTTGCCCTCCAAACAGCACAGGTCTAGATGGACTCTGCTGACCCTGGGTCATGCTAATTATGCTGGTGAAGGAGCTAAGCAGCATTTTAATATTCCGGTGTAGAAGATCTGGTTGAAAAGGGCTGTAGGGCATCACTGCATCCAAAACTCTGATTTTTGACCTGTACTCTGCAAAACAGCCTTTGTTTTTTGTATGGTGCTTTGTTAAATGGCTGTTGTTCAGGCTGAGGGGAGTTGTTCTTGTGTGTGTACTGAGAGAAAGGTTATGCTATAAATTAGGGCTCCTGGATTTCTCCTGGACCAGTGTATGTGGATGTGGGTGTGAGGGGAGGTCCTGCTCTGGGTTATTCTCTGCTCATTTCTTTTTGTGATTCTCCACTTAGAGCTGGATACAGATGTTTATGCATATATTTAGAAAATATATGGTCTGGAAATAAACTTCTCTTTGCAGCACTCCACCTCCCTCAGCTTCATATTTTAAGACTCTTTGTTCTCTCATAGTAATTTTCCAAGTGGATTAGTGCAGGTCACCAAGGCATCCACATCAGTGAAATACAGCAAGATGTTGCTGTCATCTCCTGAAACACTCCAGCACTCACCCCATTGCTTATCAACCCACACTCCAGTAATCCTAATAGCTGTGTCAGAGCAAGATTAACAGAAAATCCAGGCAAATATTTATGGTTCCCTTCAAGGTATGTATTAATCAGAGAATGTGGAGTAGATGCTTTATGAGGAGAGCTTGGAAACCTTGTTCACGTGGGCTGAGGAAGGATTCTGCCAGGCTGGGTAAGTTGCTGCAAGCTTAGGGAAGAGGCATGGGGCAGATAATGCAGGAGAGGATGCAAGATTCCCAAGTGGAATGGGGAGAGAAGCAGCTACAAATGAAAAAGGGGGGGGGGGGAATAAGGAGCTGTGTTTGTTCTCCTCAGCGCTATGGCAGCTCAGTAGTGAAAGAAAACACAAGAAACATAAGGACAAAGAAGAGGAGGAGCAGGCTGAGAAGAAGGAAGCAGAAGAGCCATGCAGCAGGGTGACATCTGGGAAATGCCTGGGGAAGCAGCACTGGTTGGGAGGTGGCAGTTTTTAACCATGGTGAAAATTGGTTCCCTTTTGTCTATGGGGCTGTGCAGATTCTTGGAGTTGATGGAGTGATATGAGAGAGCTGGTGAGATGCAACTTCCTCCCACAGTGTATAGCTAGTCCCAGGAGGATTGAGTGCCTGACTCCAGTCTTGTAATGCTGAGGATACTTCCTCAGTTTTAAAACATCTCATAAAAATATCTAAACTAATACTTTAACACAGGCATGTCAATGCTGACCAGAACTATAGAAAAATCTAGTGAGGAGTGTGGATGCTGCAGTTGAGCTCAAGTCAGGCAGAGACCAGTTTCTGAAGGAAGAGCTGGAAAAGAAATCTACTCCTGGCTGTAGCTCTAAGCTCTAGGAGATGTCTGTACTGTCCTTAGCGTGCTGTAGTCAAAGACTGCTTTGTGCCTGGAAAAGATAATCACTAATGCTTATAAATATGGCTTCCTCTTTTCCAGAGGGGGAAAAAAAAAAAAGCAGGATTCCTTGTAGTTTGTGTGAGTTTAGGGGGTGTTTTGTTCTGGCTCTGCTGCAGAGCTGTGACACCAGAGGGAGTAGGTGAGCCTCGAATAGCTGCTTTCAACAAAAACCAGCAGCAAATAATCACAGCCTTTGCAAGAGGTAAATTAAAACCATCTCCAGCCCGGAAAACATGCACAGCTCAGCATCTTTTCTCCATAAATATTTCCCTGCTGTTGAATCTCTGTAACCCCTTCAGAGCTCAGCAGCTGTGCTCTTCCAGCTTTAGGTGAGCCCCCTCCTCACAATGTGCTCCCTGAGTGGCTGCTGGGCAGGGATTTTGGAACTGAGCTCTGTGGCTCTGTCAGAACTCATTGGCTTGGAGAAGTCAAAAAAGTGTTGGTATGAAACCAATTTGGCCTTCCTGCATGGCATTGGTCAGCCTGACATCCCCATGGAGCAGTTGTTAGCACTGAGCAGTGAATATGTTGTTTGTTTTTTTTTTTTAATGTGTTTCTGTTGCTGAAGCAGCACTTCAGCTGTGGAGGAGATTGGTCTCAGTGTCTTCTGTCCCACTGTAAAAGTGGGGCTTGTCCAGTCTTTGCACACCCAGCAGGACCACTGAAGGAGCTGGAAGTGTGGGCTTTTAACATTTGTGTGATCAAAGCCTGAAGGTGATGTTTCCCACCCTTAGTGGCACTGCATCCTTGTCCTTACAGACACTGCGAGGCAAACGGGGAATTCTGCTCTGAACGAGCTGCCATAAGAGGGCTCCAGAGCCCTGTTCTTGGCTGTGTTCCTTTGTGGAACAACCTTCCCTTTTCTCTTTACCAGTATGTCCAAGCTGCCTTAACAAAACCTTCTTACACCTGCCCTAAATACTATTTTTTTATTACACTGCTCACAGGTTATAAACCTTCTCTTCATTTGAACCAGCACAACCAAAATATGTGTACAACAAAAATGCCTTGAGTGAAGCTTATTTCTTTGAATAGAGGAAATTTGACTTAGGAAGACTCTTGCCCTTGTTCTGGTGCAACCATAACCCCATAGCAGGAGCTGTGTCAGTCCAGCTGCAGGGAGAGCAGCCCATGTTGAGAGGTTCATCTGTATGCAGGGTGCTGCTGCCTGCCAGTCTGGTAATGAGCACAGTGAGCCTGGGGATGGGCTTTGGGCAGGGGAGGGAGTCCTGTTGCCATGACAATACAAATTGCAATGGATGACTCTTCAGATAAAAGCATCACGTTTTTAAAGGAGGAAAAAAATAGTGTGAAACAATAGCAGAAAGATGGTGTGGGGGGGAAAAAGTAGTGTTAAATAATAGCAGAAAGATATGGTGTGAGTTCTAGCTTTGAGGTACAGCTTGGGAAGAGAAGATGGGGCTGTAGATACTAATTCTGGAAATGTTCTTCCCCTCAGGGTGTGGAGGAGCATTAAGAAAATGAGGCAGGAGCCAGGCCTCCTATGAATAAGCGTCTAGAAAGTTTTCCTTGCAAATATTTGGAAGTGCAGCAATGAATTCCAGTAACAGCTGAGTGCTGACTGCACCACAGGAGGCTCAGGGAGCGTGCAGTGACAGCCTGGGTCCCATGAGGGTCCAGCTGGAATGGTGGGCATGGTGCAGATGGACAATATCCATGTTTCTGTTGTACCTCCAATACATTCCTGTTACCACTCTCTGGAGCAAAGTCACTGTTTCCCTGGGAGCCAGGGGCTGCAAGGATGTATTTACAGGAAAGAAGAGAAGTCCAATATATTAGTCCTGCTCTAGGGGTTTTTTAGGAATCTGCCTGCTGATCCTGTTTAGGTGGAACATTTCTAATCCTGCTGTGAATCCTTGTTACAGACAGGTTTTGTTTTCAGTCATGACCAGTGTAAAATCTGTTTCTACTTTGAACTGGTACCTTTTTAACACAGACTCCAAAGATCACAGTAAAGTGGACCTTTTTAAACTGTCACTCTCTCAAAACTGTTCACAAGGTGAAACTAAACTTACCCAGTTGCCTGTAATTCAGGATGTGTTATGATTCCACTGATGTCACAGCCAGTTGTGTTGAGCACAAATAGACATTCCAAGGAAGGATGGGATAATTAGAAGCAATCCAGTGATTCTTGTGACTGTATAAAAATAACCAGACTTTTTTAAGGATGAGTTATTTTTGGGAGCCTCGTGTCAAATGGGGCTTGTGGGGTTTTGCATTCGAGAGCAGTAAACTCAGATGTTATACCTGCTTAGGTTTTTTTTTTTCTCTTTTTTCCTGAGTAAGATCTCTGCTGAGGGTCTTGCTTTGTAAAATAAATTGGCAGTGGAAGTTGTTGGGATAAGTAACACAGGCCACTGGCTTGCTGGCAAGGGAGCATCAGCCTCAGGTTTAGCAGTGGGACCCAAGTGGCCCAACTGTAGGTAGTGAAGATCAGATTTAGAGATTTGGTATGAGTGTTTTAAACAATACACCCAAAGAAAGCTTGCAGCCTGGAGCTGGGTGATGCCTCCCTGACCTGTATTTATTTTGGTGGTTTAGTGTGACTTGTGGAGGGGGAATTTTCTCCTGTTCTGTAACAAGACTGCTGTAAGCCAGGCTGTTTTTCAAGCTACTCCTGAAAAGCTGCTCTTCCAAGGGAGAGATTCTAGGTTCGTGGTCAAAACCAGAAAGTGAAGTTTTTGTGTTTCCTGTTATAATATATCCTCTTTGTGTTCCTGGGAAATCAAGCAATAGTGTTTGTGTATTAAAAAAAGGGGAGAGGGTTGAGGGTCTTAGTCTGGCTGCTGGGGCAGCATCTAAGGCACCACACCAAACCCTTGCACAAAGATCCTGGGTTGTAGAATGTGTTACCAAAGATTCAGCTGATGTACCTGAACATGGATAGATGAATTTGGAGATAAATACTGGAATATGCTCCACTAGTGGGACTTGCTGAGTGAAGCAGATTGTTCTAAGGTCTGGTGTGGAACAGAGCAGTATTTTCTTTGATGTTAAGGGGAAGAGGACATCTTGTGTTGTTTGGTTTTCCCTTCTGACTGGAACTCTTTTGGTTTAAGAGGCTGATGCTGGGAAGGGAGGAGGCACCATTCATGCATGTGGAGCCACTGTAACTACAAAGCAGTGATTCCTTGGCTTACCCTAAAATTTTGAAGCTCCAGCCATGTAGTTTCCTCAGAAATAAAAAGCTCCTCCCCCCAAAAACCTACAAAACTACAATAAGTGATGTTTTGGGATTTTAAGATGCCCTGTGAGCATTGCACTGACTTTTCTCCCCAAGCACCATTGTGCTGTTAAGACCTGGCAATCTCAGGTTAACTTTTACTTTTGGGCTCAAAATGTTTTGTGGTTTCCACCCAATACTGCTGCATTGTTTCATGTGATTCTGAAAGTGAAACGAAAATAAAATGGTCCTGTCAGCTTTTCTTGTTGATATATCTGAAATATGAAGTCCAGTGTGCTGCTGGCAAGTGATTTTCAGTGCAGGGACATCTCACCTTCATCTGTGTGTTAAGTGAGTTTAAGTGTGGCTGTGGTTAGTGATGTAAATATAAAATAATGCTTTTTCATTTAAAAAAAGCAAAGTTAATGTTCCTGAATGAAATCACTTCCAATTCCCCTTATTTTTTGATTGAGCATACCCATAGTTGAGGTCAGGAATTCAACCTAAGGGTATGCTCAATCAAAAAATAAGGGGAGTATATAATAATATCTGATGGAAGAAACCTAGAGGTTTGTTAAGCAAACACAAACATGCCACAACTAAAAGGCCAAATGCATTCTTGATGTAAATGAAATTTTCAGCTTGTTAATTCCAGCTGATGCATCAGTAGGATTGCATGGAAGGGAACATTGGGTCATCAAGGAAAAGGGTGCATCAGCAGTGCCCTGGGAGAGCAGGGGAGCAGAACTCCTTAAATGCCTGTTTGCTGCTGCTTTTTTTTTCTTTGCCTTCCCTTCCCTTTTGTCCTTCTTCAGAATGAGCCATCTGTGCTCCTCCACTGTGCTGGTGCCCACGTGCATCCCTGAGGGAAGCGGGAGAAAAGCCCTTTAATCCTTATAAGGGGGACGGCAGTGGCCTCTGGTGTTTCCGGAGTTTTAAGGAAGTCACTGAAGTTCCTCTTAGCTGACTCCCCTCCACAGAAATGTGACAAATGGGTCTTTTCCTTTTATGGCCAATAAGCCTGGTTTCCCTTTGCAATAAAATCCTGGGTCAGAAGTGGGAAGAGAGAAGTCGGGCAGGAGGAAGGGGCTGGTCTTACCAGAGCCCATTGGGTGGGGATGGCATTTGCAACATAGCAAATTCTAGGCTAAAATAAACCGAGTTACAACATCCACCCTGAGGTGATGGGTTTGTTTTAGATTTTCAGTCTTGTTGCTTAAGACAGCAATTAGGAATTGTGACTCTCCTTAATTTCATGGGGAGAGGTTTATCTGGTCCAAACCCAAAATGGTTTTCAGTGTCTGATTGAGTTTAGATAACTCTGATTGAGTCTAGATAAGCATAGGAGAACAATACACACTTCTTCTCTACAATCTCCTTTACACCAAGTGAAATGTCTTGGCTTCTTATGGATGTCTCAGAATAGTTTTCTTCCTGAACCCTGAAGAGCCATTCTGTACCCCAGTTAATGTCTGTGCCTGATGTTTGGCACTGGTGTCAGTCATTAGCTGAGAACAGGTAATGTCCCTCTAGGTGGTAATTGCTGATGGCTCAGACAGCCAAAAGCCAGCTTTGTCAGCCAATAATGTCTTTTACAAATCATCCCTGGCTACAAATGGTTTGATGAATTTGAACCTTAAAAGAATTTTTCTAATAAAGTCAATCTCCTGTTTCTTGCTAAAAGTGCTTCATATCCTGTTTCACGAGGTTATTGCAAATGGCTCATTTGGCATCGGTTAAACTGCTCCTTTTTTAAGTGGTACAGCTCATGTTTCTTCCATGCAAAACCTATTGGCTGACACTTTATTTTTGGTTCTTATATGGCACTTGAGAGACAAAAAAAACCCCAGTAACTGGTTAGGAGAGTCTTTTGTGATGATCCTGGGATTGTTTCATTCCAGCCACCCCTCACTAGATCACAGTGTCCGGTTGCAGGGGTTGCAGTTGGGACTTCTGTCTTGGAGAAAGATGTTTCCATTCTTGCTGATTGACAGTAGGGTTTGCTGCCATGGAAAGCCTCTTCCCCAGGGTCACAAACTGGTCAGCAGGAGCTAAATGTTTCCCCACATGCTGGGGAACCACTTTGGAAGTGGTTTTCAGTAGCATCCGCATATTCTTCAACTCTGTTTTAATGGTGGTGTGTTTGTGATCATGCTTTTTTCTTTTTTCCTTCCTATCCTTGTCTTTACAATAGACATCCTGGGAAAATGAGAACAGGATCTGGAAGTTGCTGTGGGGCTGGGGAAATGGCTGAAACCGGTCTGTGTCTAAATACCTCACTTGTGCTGCCAAAATGGTTGATTTAATCTCAGGGTATCCCACTCTCTGCGTTCTTGTCTGGCTCATACCCCTGTAAGGGTGTTGGACTTAATCCTTTCAGAGGGACTGCATGTACAGCATAGTTTAATAATCCACCCTTTGGATAATGTAACCCCACAACAGCAGTTTTGATCCTAACTTTATGTCCAGCCATGCCAAAGCTCTGTGTACTTGCAGTTCTTGTATTTTTTCCTTCTGTATGGGTGTAGGAGCAGAGTGATGATTTGTGTGTGGTAAAAGTGACCAGTGGACCCTCATCCTGCACCAGGAGCATCATTCCTCTGTGACCTGGGGTGTTAGGATGGCTTTCTCCTGAATCAAGGATTCTCCCCTCAAAATTGAATTGTTATCAGCAGTACAGCATGAAATATTCCAATTTGTTTTGCTGTTGTCATTGGGTCATGGCAGAAATTACTGTTGCTGCTTGGGAATGAGCTGTGTCTCAAACAGATCTCTGGAGATCTGAGGTGACTTGTGCTTTTGAGGGGTTTTGAGGGGTTTTTTTCTGCTTTTACAGATAACAGGCTTGCAACATCTCTGCTTTGTAGACAAGTCATGCCATGCAAATCGTTGAGCAGCATGCTTAATTAACCCCGTTCTCATGCAGGGGAAGAGGGGAACCGGTCTGGCCGATGGGTGTTTGTGAGCGTAGCAGAAAGGGAACTTTTCACTGGGCATTTCACAATGCCGAGGTTGCAGGGTGCTATTCCAGTCTCACTCCTGTTGTGTAGGGCTGTGTCCTGCACAGCTCTGGGAGCCCACAAACCTTGCCAGGGCTTCCAGGAGTTGTTCCTGGCCTCTTTTTCCCGGCCTCCTGCCTGGTCTCACGTGGCTGTGCAGAGCTCAGCTTGTCTTGCTGCATTAGCAGCTGTTGTTCAGAGCTGCTGCAGGTGCAGAGGCTCCCTTTGGAGTTGCTAACTCAGCTCAGCTTCAATGTCTGCAGATCTGAGGTGATTTTTTTTCTCTTGCTCCAAAGGGTTTCCAAGCCCCACATTTTTTCCACGACTAATAAAAAAGCGAATTGAAAGGGATTATATGACTTAGCTGAAAATTAAATTACAGGTTAAACAGTTTTTTCTACTTAGAAGACAGAATGTGTCCTGAATTACCCTCGTTTGGCAGGACATTGCAGCACTGCTCCATTAACCTGCCCGACCCCCCACAGGAGTTAAGGCAGCTTTGGTCAAGATTAGGCTGCTCTGGGGTCAGTAGCCCCTTGGCTCGGTGGCCTTAGGTGGCTCTGTCCTTTCTGCCTGGCTCCTTGTGGGAGGGTCCTTCCCAGTGTCCCTCTGCTCCCTGCAGCCTTGGGAAGGCACTTTGCATCGTGCAGGACCAAACAACCTTAGGAGAACTTTAAAAAACACCCACAGATTGTGGATTTGAGGGTTTTTTTCACCATTTTTGCACCAAACAGAAAGCCAGGCTCAGCTGGTGGGTGCTTTAAGTACAGGAGGGAATGGGAATGTTACTCTGGGGCTCTGGAAGAGGAATCAGCAAGTTGCCAGCACATCTATTTCCCTGATCAGTCTTCTGACTTGTTTTGTTGTATACTTGTCTGCTTGATGTATTTAATCATTGTTATTCAAATACCTGTACAAAATAACAGGTTTTATGCTGCAGGAGGAAATTCAATGCATTTCTGCACTGGAGCTCAGGTGTGAACTCTTTCACTACGTGGCACTGCTCAGTTATTTTGGTTTTTTCAGAGGTCTCAGCAGGCTGCTGCAGGGACATAGGTGCTGGTTTCTCCACTACCTTTTTTAAACACAGCAAATGAGCCACAGGTGACTCAGTGTCACCTTGGTGAAGGTGCAGGATGAAGGTTAGCAGTTCACAGAGCCATTTTCATACCTCTGTGGTAAATATTGTTTCTATAAATATTACAGGGCTGGCTGCCCTGTGCTTCAGTTCAGGGGTGTAAACGTGTCTTGTCTGCACAGTGCTCATGTGGGGAGCAGTGGGTAAGAAATAAATGAAGCACACAGGCATTAAAGCAGTAAATCATCTGAATTTCTGAGTTTTCAAGAAGGCCAGTTATCCCTTTGCTATCTATATTCTCGATCCTTGCTCATTCCCCAACATTTTTTTTGTTTATTTTTTGTTTACTCTGGCCTGTTTAAAGCTAGAAATGCCTTACTTTGGGGGTTTTCTCTCATTTGGGTTTCATTTCCCAGGCAACACAAGCTGTGCTTGCCCAGTATCTGAGGGTGGATTTGTACCCAGACCAAAGCTGTTTACCAGCATCAGTTCACCTTCCCCCATCCCTTGCTGGGGTTGTGATGATCTGGAGTGTGAACTTCTGTTGTAGGTAGAGATTGCAATTTAAAAGGCTCTAAATTGAAAACAAGATGTGTTAATGCTGCTAAATTACCATCAAAATTGCTATATTGCAGAGACTCCTTAAAAAGGGTTGTAGGTGTGTTACATAAACCTGGGTCTCCATGCAATTTTTGATGGAGGAAAGGACATCTCTAACAGAGTTCCTCTTGCTGATCTTTTTGTGTTATAATAAAATCTGGGAAACTGTAAGGGGAGAAAAAAAACACAGAAAAAATAGGACCAGTCTGGAGGAGGCTCTCTCCAGGTTCTGCCACCCAAAGGGTAGGGGTTTGTGTCTGGGGTGGGGTGATGGAGGAATTTGTTTGTCGTGTGGTGGTGTAAGAGGGAAGTTTCAAAATTAACTTCAGTAATTGTTCCTCCTCTCAGTCTCACAATGCATCGTTAGCAGGTAGCTCTGCAAATGAGATACCTTGCTTTTGTTAGCCTTTGCCTTCTTGGCATCCTTGGGTGCAACCCGTGGGTGACCTTCCGGAGTTATCCTTTAAAAAATCAAGTTGCTTGTCTTGAACTCTGAATCTGTGCCTCTCCCGAGATCTCTATTGTTTCCACCACTTCCACAGTCAGATTTCATCACTTGGTGTTGCAGCTATTGGAAGCAGCATCCCTTTTTCTGTGAGATTGTGCAGGGGATTACATGGATAACCTCCTGGATCTGCTCTGCTGAATTGAGTACGGGAATGTGCACTGGGGGAGGGCAGGAGGGGCAGCTGCTGAGGCTTTGAACTCCTCTGCCAGTATTTAATTATTTACCTTGGCTGGGAAGGCAGTAGCTGTTATCTGCAATCAGTGCAACAGATCTCGAAGCTGTGCTTGACAGCTACAGATGTGTTTCCAGTAGCATGTACTGGGTTCCTCTTAACTTCTTCCCTGGGAAGGAGGGATATGACCTCAGGTATAGTGATTCAGCCAACACAGTCGGTGTGAGGTCCCAGGATATCTTTAACCTGCCTTTCTAAAGTGGCCAAGCAGCGTTTTCCTCTACCTGCACTGCAGGTGGACTTGGGTTGGTCTGGGTATGTCACAGTCCCCCCTGTACCCAGACTTCCAGGCGTGCTGATCTGGAGAGATGCTCTGTGTGACACCAATCTGCTCAGGGCTGAGGACTAGCTTTTGGAAAAAAAACCCAAAACCATCATTTTGGTGAGGAGAGCTTATCCTTGTGAGAAACACTTGTTCCTCAGCTCAGGGGAAGGGCATCCTGGTGTGATGGATGTGTGATGCAAATACTCCAATGTTCTTTTTTGCAGCCAACCTGCTGCCTGCTCCTTTTGATGTATTTCTCACAGCCCTGGAACTTGAGAGAAAGTAGCTTTGAAACAAACATATTTCTTTATAAACATTCCAGAGAATGAAAAAAAACATAGTTTTGTTCAAGTTCAAATTAAACATGACCTTTCTCCATGAAAGAGCTGTTTCTCATACTCAGGTTACCCTGAGTGTGAGATCAAGGAGCAATTTCTTGAGCTACTGCTGTTTCCACCTCTGGTCAGCCACAGAGTCTGTGATGCTGAGCAGCACTTCTTGTGTGAAGCTGCAGATATTTTTGCTTCATAGGTCTCTAACCACTTCACCCACACCAGCAGCTGTTCTGGCCTTTTAAAGTCAAACTCTGGGGAGGGAAAAGTTTGTTTTCGTTTGGTCTGTGTGTTTCAGAAACTTCTGAATTACAGATATGAGATAATCCTAGTGACTTAGGCAAGAGGTGGGAATTACCACACATTTCTGGTTCTGAGATTTTGACACAGATGACACAAACCTTCATGGGAACCTGGAAGGAGACTGGAAGGAAAAGGGTATTGAGTATCTCCAGTATCTTAGAGATGGGGTGGGACTAAAATATTATACTCAACAAGAACAGGCAAAACAGAAGATATGGGTTTGGGCCATTATTTTTTTGTAATGGAGTTTAATATATGGCTATAAAAATGCTTAAATCACTCTTCTTAAAGATTGGACTCGATGGAGATCTTTTCCAATCTTAATAATTATGATTCTGTTCTATGATTCTTGGTGGGTTTTGGATATAAATGCACGTTTTCCTCATCCAGCTTTTAATCCCAGTCACTCCTAGATCTCTATTTGCATGCCTTGGCACATTCTTACAGCCTAATCCAAGCTTGTGCCTTTGCTTTATTTCTCCCTGTGACCTCTCCCCTTGCAGAAGGACTCGGGGCCGTGCTCAGGAGAGGAAACCTCCGTTTTTCCGCAGTTTCCCTTTCCTGCTCTGGGTCCCTGCTGTGTGAGCAGCGGCCGCTGAGCGGCAGCGCTGCCTGGGGAACAGCCGTGCTCCCGGGGGAGCTCCGAACCCACAAACCCACGGGTGTCCTCCCAGCAAAGTCCTTGCTCCATCACCCACCCAAGGCACGGCATTCCTTTATCCACCCTGCCTGGATTTAGTGTTTGGGGTTGGTACCTGCTGCCCGTCATGCCCGTTGTGTGCGGCTCCAGGACCAGAATGTTGTCACAGCAATTCACGCTGGGAGGAGCTTTCCCTGCACTAGGCAGTCAGGGATCTGTGGTGCTGGGTGTTTGTACATCTCTAAAGAGGGGTCTCTTACCCAAATGGATTGTCTTGGGCTGGATTATAACCTCTTTATCCCAGCTTAACAGATAGGAAATCCCAGAAACAGCCCTGAAGGCGTGTGTTCATGAGAGCTTATCCATGCTTAAAGGTTGTATTCATTTAGCCACTTCTGCATCAATTTTTAGTGAAGGTCAGTGCAGCTTTATGGACAGTGAGACTTTGTGGGGAGGAAGACTCTGTGGTTCTTTGTTTTCCCATTAACTCATCTGGTTGGGAATTGCAGCTCTTTAATTAAAGCAGCACAGTACAGCCTGGCCCTGAGGTGCTGTTCTGAGGCACTTGCATTCACATCTGCTTCTGGGTAAAGCTTGGCCCGTTTTGGGGTCAGCCTGTGCTATTGCATGTCCAAGAGCAGCAGGAAGCAGCGAATCAATCACTGTGGCTCTGTCCCAGGCTGCCTCACCTCCCTCTCGGCCAACATCCCCACGTGTGCCATGGGCGCAGAGACCGCTGGAGCGTGCACCTCGCCCTTCCTGGGGGATGCAGGGAATCGTGGCAGCACGAGGATTTAATTACCCAGCATATGGAGAGCTGAGAGGAGCTCGGAGCCACCACTGGGAGCAGAGGGCGGTGACGACAGCCGGGGCCATCGCCTGTTGTTGTTTAAGTCGAGTTTTCCCCCACCCTGCCTGCATTTTGCTCAGTCAGTAAATGGCTCTGTGTAAACTCCTACGGCACAAGCGGGAATGCCGTGGGCAGTCGGGCTGGGATCTGTGAGGATCATCTGATGTTTTTGTCCATGTGGCATTTGTTTAGATTGCAATTGGGAAAAGTGATTTCTGTTACTGTGGCCAAGAGAATGTGGAGACTGGCAAGGAAAAGTTGACTACTTGGGATTTTTTTACCCCCCTGCTGAGTGGGATGGATTTTGGAGAGTTATTTTTAGTTGATGGTAGAGTGGAGAAAAAGTCTGGGTTGTGTTTAAAACCGTAGCATCCATTGGAAGTACCAGCAGAAGTGCTGAGGAAGGTGGTAAATTCATATAAAACACTTCCTGCCACCTTCATTTAGTGCTGGGACAATTAACAAGGGTGTCGAAGGATTGTGCTGCCCACACTAAAAGCAGAGTGTCCACCCTTGGCCAGGCTGGCCCTGAGCACAGAAAGCTGCACATCCACCACTGACCCTGGGAACAAAGGATCCTCCTGAACCCAAACATGTTTGTGTTAATCCCGGCTGCTTCCTGGCAGGCAGTGAGAGGAAGCAGAGCCACTGCCTCTAACAGATGTACAGTGAGGAGATTACAGGGTGCCATTAAACACCCTCTCCATCACATCCTCCCTGGCCCTGGGCAGCAGTCATGGACTGTCCCAGGCTGCCTGCCAAGCTGGGGCAGATGTAACAGGCAGCAGATTCTTAATCTCCTGTCTTCATGCCTGGTTTGGAGCCGTTTGCTAATGCCAGGACTTCTTCAGCACCTAAAGCGTGAGCTGCCTTAGCTGTACCTGCCTTTGAAGAGGAGTGGGCTGGGAGAAGGCAGGAGAGCACGTGGATTTCTCAGCATCCAGAAATAATGCATTTAGAGCTGAAGTGCTGTTAAAGCTAAAACACAAGTGGCCCTACCTGAGCACAACAGGATTTGCTAAGGGACCAAGTGCTGAAGAAGTTGGGAAGGATCTTTGTTTTGGTGGACTGAGTAGCTTTTTGGCCACTACACGTGGAGTAGGTGATTTCAGGACTGGGAAGAGCTTGTTCCCTCTTTGTGGGTTTAGGTGGTGCCTTATATTGCTGTAGCCAGTCTTGGTGCAAATGCTGCTCTTCCCATGAAAATAATCTAGGTTGGTTGCAAAAAATCATCTATTCCACTGTGTGTTTAGGTTAATTCATATGGTAATGGGAGAGTATCTTCCATTATCAAACAAAGGGCTGGTTCTGAAGTAAAGGAATCCTTTGTGGAAATTGTAGAGTTCAGAATCGTCGTTGTGTGAGATGTTCAAAACTCTCATTGGCCAATTGGGTTGGGTTTGACTCAGTAGAAATTTAAAAAGGTCACTTTTCCTGGGCAAGGGCTGTGATCTCAGTTGTGGTACCAGAGCAGTAGCTGTTGTCTGAACCATGGGCTTCCTTCCCAGTTCTGTGTGAAGGGATCCAACAATGTGCTATTGTTTTGGGTAGAATAAGGGGAAAAATCACAACAGAATCTGCTAATGACACGTGTGTGGTGCATATTCCCAGGGCTGCCATGGAGAGGACGTGGCTCAGCCAGAGGCAGCACCAGGTGACACTCGGGAGTCAGGAAACCACAGGACTGTCCCCTTCATGGGGTGCATTGGCACAGGCACAGCTGCCTGTGGGTTTTTGCAGCTCCTTGAGGACAGCACAACTTGGGAAGGATCCCAGAAATGTGCACAGCTGTGCCGCAGTCACACGGGGAGCCAGATACCTCCTGTCGTGCCATCCCAGGAATCCACACGGCCATGCCTCTTCCCTTTCTCCTTGCCTGCACAGAAATCCCTTCTCCTGAGTGCAGGAGACAACTGTTTGGCAAATAACAGCAGCCTGGGCTCCAGGGAGAGCATTGTTTCCAGTAGCCACCAGGCTGGAGGCAGGAGCGAAAGGGAATGACTTGGGATCAGGGTCTAAGTGGCACCATCTGCTTCAGCAGGACATCGTTTGGGCAGCAGAGGAGGCTCCTGGAGTTAAGTAATTGGGAATAGCAGGCTCCTGGCTGGAAAATGTGCCAGCCCTCCTGGCAAAAAGCTGTTAAATCTCTGTTGCTGGCGTGTGGAAGCGGTTCTGTTGTAACAGGGCTCTTTTTAACCCTTGGTGTACGTAAAAAAAAAAAAAACAACCTAAGGCACTTTTGATCTCAGAATGGCATGTGGCCAGGTGTTGGGAATAAAGGGGAAGGTGGGTCCTCATGGAGGTGTGTGAACAGCTCCAAGTCAGATCCTCCTGTGCCGCCAGCAGCCAGATGTGGCCTGCCAAAAATGCACACAAAATGGTGCCTGTTTTAACAGCTTTAGCAGGAAAACGCAGGGTGTGATGAATGATTCATGAGAATCAATAGAACCCGAGGCATTTACTGCCCCTTAAAACCAGTGCCTGCCTGCCAAGGGGTGCATTTGCAAGGTGAGCGATCACAAAATCCTCTGTTGAGTTTGGGATGCAGTCACAGGCTTGGCTCCCCGTTTGCTCCAGCCCTTACCCTGCTGTCTGCAAACACGTCCGGCTCCCCAGCCAGGCCCAGGAGCCTTTCATTCTCCAGATGAAAGCACGAGCAGTTGGGCATCTCCCAGCGAGCACAGATACAAACAAGGCCCCATTTTGCATCCCCCCTCCTAGGGTGGCTTCCTTGGAAGCTTTGGCCTTCATCCTGTTTGTCTGATTCACGATCAAAAGAGTGTTGCTGCCTACGTGTGTCTTGAAGCATTTTCTTCTTTCATATATCACATAAACGTCCAATTTCTTCATTAAAATAAAATGAAGGTAATGCAATCAAGTAAAATTTGTCTCTACAGTGGTCATATTTTGCTGATAGTGAGACCAGGGCTGGGCAAAGCTCTTTTGGGACCTTTTCTGGTGTGCAGGGGAAAAGGATGCTGCATAGCCCGATGGGTTTTCCTGCCAGGGGGAAGGTTGGAGCTAAGAGTCCAGCCATCCTGAAGATTAAACAGTTGGATCGTAAAACATGTACTTTTTTCAAGTCTGGTCTAGATGTTTTTTAATCTTCCTCAAATTAAAGGAAAATCTCTTGTTTGACCCAAAACAGAATTGTTTTCTTTGGCCAGCCAACTGAAAAAAATCAGCTCTGTCCCTAGAGTTGGTCCAAGCTCCCTTCTCAGTTGTGCCTCCACAGCAATCCTGCTCCATGCAGTCTTGGATTAGAGCCTTGTTGCTAAATAATTTGAAGAACAAGAGAGTTCAGCCACTTGCTCTAAGTTTAGTCCAGCTATTCTGGTTAAGTTTGTAAATATTTATTTATACTCCACCTCAGTTTTATTGATGTTTGTCCACATTCTGTGTTTTTCAGCTGTTTAATAATTTATTTTATGAGATTTTGCAAAACAATATATATCTATATTTGCTTGTGTGCCTGGTGAAGCTGAGGTTTTGATGTAACCTACAGGGTTTCCATTAATGGTGGAATTAGAACTCTTTATATGAAGGTGAAGAGTTTTGGTCAGGAAACAGATGAACTTGATGTCCTTTGGCACCACATTTTTGCCTCTGCAGTCTCCTCTGGGTGGTGACTGGTGGATCTGGTCGCTGTCCCATGAGTTTTAGGTGATTAGGATTTATGGATTCATTTTGTATCTATTTTCTTGTGCCTTCAAAGACCTTTGGCTCCCATTATCTGTGGCCTTTGGTCTCCAACGGAGGACAAGCCTGCAGACCACTGTACCATCCTGCCAGCCCCACCCTCACCTGAGAACCTGCAGCTTGATGGGGGAGTTTTTACAATTCTTAAAACTGTTAGTGGTGTGCTGGGTCTTTTTTCTTTTCTTCTTCTTTTAATGTTTGTTATCCCCTCAGGAAACGTGTCGGAAGTGCCAGGGGCTGTGGAAGGAGCACATGAATCTCACCTGTGAGCAGCTGGCTGAGAAGGATGACATCAAATACAGGACATCCATGTAAGTGAAACTGCACAACCAGGGGAAAACAGGGAGGAGGATGAGCTGGGAATCACAGCACCTTGTCCCTCAGTTTCTGCTGGCTGTCACTGCCTTCCCCAGGAAGGTCTCAGGGATGGCAGAGCTCAGGGGTCAGACGGCTCCCAGGATGGGATTTCTGTCTGTGAAAGATACTTGGCAGCAGATCCAGCTGGCAATTTGAGAACGTGGGAAAGTTGTCACCAGCCCAGCCTGCTCCTCTGGCTGGCCCAGTGTCTGCAGGCTGGCACCTGGTCCTTCTCCAAGGTGAGAAACCCCCATTAGCATTGCTGGGGGGAGAAGGGAGGGAGGCAGAGGAGTGGATTGAGTCACAGTCAGTCGTTACTACCCTTTGAAAATCTGGAGTGGAGACCTGCACTGTTTGCTCAGCTGCTGCTTTGTGGGAGAGGATGTGTTTTCCTCCAGAAGCTTTTGCCTGTTTCTAACCAGTTTGTAGGAACTGTTATGAAGTCCAGTCACATTTTAAAATATGCAGATGTAAATCTTTCCTGTTACCCTAAGATATTTTACAGTTTGATTTCTCTCTTATCTACAGTAAATGACAAAATCCTCTGCCTTTAGGAAACAAGGGGATTTTCATCCATGGAGCTAAATGTCTGGGGCAGCCAAGTGGGACTTGCCCACGTTGCCCAATGCCTTCCTCTCTGATTTAGAGTCTGTCTGGCATGAGTAGAGGTTGGAAAGCTCCACCACTGGGATTTCAATGACTGCTGCTTGCTCGTCTCACAGTCCCTAGTTCAGAACAAAATCTTTACAGATTTGATATGACTTTTTTTCTCTGCTGATCCTTTCGCTGTAGGAAAGAGGGATGAGAGGGAGGAGGAATGAGTTGTCATGTCCCTAATAAGGAAAAAAAAAGCAACAGTTTCAGAACCTTCAGCAGATTGTGTCTGTGGATAGATGAGTCTAGCTGCCTCAATACAATAAAAACTTCCTTTTGAAGCCTTGCATAAGGAAAGGGAAACCCAGCTGGAGTTCAGGCTAAACTTCCTGCCTTGCACAAAGTTTCCAAAAAAAAAATCTGCATCGACAGCATCCTGTTGAGTGGCGGAGGGAAGAGCAGCTGCAGCTCCAAGGAAAGTCACTCTCAAGTTGGGTTTTTGTGTCTATTTTTAGCACATCTCCACATGCCTGGGTGCAGGTCGTGCTGGGTATAGCTGTGTGGGAACCCTGGGTGTCTGCAAGGCTGGGAAGTTCCCACCTCACCATTCCCTGCTCCCTCGTTGTGCCGATGGAGCAGTTTGTGGGGCTGTGCTGTAGCCTGGTTCGCTGCTGTGGTCCTCAAAAATACCTCCCTGCCATCTCCCAAACATTTGTTAACTTTGCAGATGCACTGAAGCAGCTGGGTGGAGATGCCTGGCTAAGGATGATCCTTCCTCAGTGTCAGAAGAATTGTGCTTCCCTCCATCAAAACACGCTGGCTTTGCTCTACTGTCATCAAATTTCACTTCTAGGTTGTGAATTAAAGTGTAACGTGATCTCCAGTGGTCAGAAAATTGGCCCTCAGGATGATAATTTATATTCTCAAGTCTTTTAATTAAATGGCTGAGCCTTTCTTCATTTCTGTGCCAAAATAGTCTTGCTGTGAGCTGAGCCTGTGCTGGAGCGTGTGTCCCTGCCAGGGTGTCCTTTGGGAACAAGGACTGAGCTTTGTCCTGGATTCCCACTTGTGCTCTGTTAGACGAAAACCCATCCCTTAGACCTAAAGCAATAACCTCTGCAAAATGTGTGTAGGGAATCTTGGAGAAAAGAGAAGGCCTCTGTGGGGAAACATGTGATTATTTTTCAGTTACTGATTTAAATTTAACAAACACTAAGTAAATCTGGAGCATAGCAGCCAGGCTTGGAAAAGAACAATATGGTCATGGCAACTATGTAGCCAGAGCAACAGGCAAACATAAAAGCTTGAGGTGACAGCCAAATGTTTGCTTTTCCTGAACTTTATCTCCTTGGCTGTGTTTTCCTTCAGCCAGCTCAAGCATCCATTGCCCTTTGGCCCTTGAACTTGCATCTCAAATTCCTCTCAAGCCAGAGCCTGGTGCTTTGGCTCTCATGGAAACCAGGATCAGGGCTGCAGCATGCAGCCAGTGATTGACTTTTTCTCACTTATTTTGTTCTGGAGTTGTCGTGGGCTGGCTCCAAGTGGAGCTGAGCCCAGACTTCCTTGGAACAGCAATGGGCTTGTGGATGGGATCGGAGGAAAGAGGAGGGGGTTAAAGCCTCACTGGGGTAGTGTAACAGTAATTTTATCACAGTCTGGTGAGTGCAAACACCCCCTTGCTAATTCTCCCTCGTCTTGCAGAGAGGAGAAGATGACAGCTGCCCGGATTAGGAAATGCCACAAGTGTGGGACGGGGCTGATCAAGTCGGAGGGCTGTAACCGCATGTCGTGCCGCTGTGGTGCCCAGATGTGCTACCTCTGCAGGGCTGCCATCAACGGCTACGACCACTTCTGCCAGCACCCCCGCTCTCCTGGGGCACCCTGCCAGGACTGTGCCAAGTGCTCCCTCTGGACAGACCCCACAGTAAGTAACAAAGGGTTTTTGTGAATGATTCTCACCCCAGTTTCAATCAGCATCCACACCGGCGCGTTGAAATACACACGTTCCAATGGGGGAAAATGTGTTAGCCAGGACAATTTTTACCTTTCCCAAGGCAGCTAAAAAACCACACTGGGATCCTGCAACAGCACAGACTCGCATCTCACCACAGCTTGGAAGGAGCTGGCGTTGCTTTAGGGAAAATCAGCTCCTGTCAGATGAGGGCTTTGGCTGGCAGTGCTCTGAGTGCTCTTCTGGAGAGCAAGGCTTGTGGAAGGAGCTGGTGGGGAGCAAATGCTGGCAGCAGACACAGTAGCCAGCATTGGGTTTATTGGGACCCATTCCTGCTTTTGCAGCTGAGATGGTCTTGGCATGACTTGACATCTGGAGGCAAGGGGAGTTGTGGTTTTGGTGCCCAGATGATCTGACTGCTGGCTGTGAATTCTCAATGAGGCTGTCAGAGAGATTGACCCATCAGAAAACTGTCTGCAAGCCCAGAGTTGTAGTTGGGTCCATTCTCAGGGCTGTTGTCAACAGCTGCAGAGGGAGAGCTGAAGTGTGGAGTGAGCTGTGAGAAAAGCTGTAGTAATTTAATACAGCTCGTATCTGTGACAGCCTTGGGAAAACTTGCTGCAGCAAGTAAGTCTCTGTAAATAGAGGTCTTCAATACTGTAAATCCAGGAATGTTGGAAGGAGCAGGAGTTGAATTTCCTGATTGTAGCAAAGCCGTAGAGCAACATGAATGTGGATCTGCCTTCCCAGGGTTTGCCTGAACTTCCTTTTTCCTAGTGGTTCTTTGTCTTGGGTCTCTGCAGCTTTCCAGGCTGTTCCCAGCCCTCTGTCTGCAGGGAATGTGCACAATCCTGCCTCTGCACAGAGCCAGGGAAAAGCCACTCTAAATCTCTCCCTTCTACCTCCAGGCTCTTGGGGATCTCCCAGCAATGTCACAACCAGCATAAGCTTCCAAATCTTCTGCTTGCCTGCTTTTATTCCCTGAATTATCCTGTCAATGTGAGCTGTTAAACTACACACAGACACCTCCTTGCAGGCACCCCTGTAGCGTTTCTGACACCTGGTTCTGAGTTTCTTGGATTCCTGTCCCACTCCTCCTCCTTTTCCAGCAGGATGCGATTCAGGGTTCGGCAGTGCTGGCATCCGTTGTTCCTGTCAGGCTGCTGATTGTGCTGGGGGATGGCATTTGTTCAGAGCCAGAGAAAACATGAGGCCTCTCAAAAAAGCTCATACTGTACTTTCAAATAAATAAATAAATAAGCAGCACAAAGAGGCCACTGTCACCAGGCCCTTTCCACCTCTCTAATTAACCAATGTTGTGGCAAAGAAAAATTTCCCGCTGTCAGCACAGAGCTGGCACTGCCTGCTCTTTTATTATTTAATAATTTTTTGGATGATGGAGTGCTGGTGGGCTAGGGAGGTGAGGCTGGGTGACTGTCCTTGCTGCAGTGCAAAGAGTAACACAAAACTCAAGTGTTGGCTTGAAGCTGCAATGATGGTGGGTACCTGTGTGCATGGTCTTCCCTCATAAGGGACGTAGGGACACCAACCCAACCCCTCCAGGGTGATCTGTGCTCTCATATGGAAACAGGAGTTAGCCTCTTTAGGGAAACAGAATTTGAGTCTTGACATGGAGATTTAAAAGAGTTAAAGATCATTACATCAGTAGAGTTCTGTCCTTTACCAGGGATAACGTCCATCCAAGGCATGAACTTAGAAGGATCTGGTTTGAGTCTAAATCCCTATTATTTACAGCATAATTCAGTTTTCTTTAAAATAAGGAACCTTTGTTCTTTTGCAAATGTTTAATGTTTTCCCAGTCTGAAACAATTCTCGTGAAAGTATAAGTAAACCTATTCATTAGCTTGGGTCAAAAACAAATTAAAGACAGTCCTCTAGGAATGGCAGCATCTGTTAGTCTTTGTCTCAAATGATCTTGAGAGAGTAAAGCAGAGGCTTCAAAATTTCCCATAATTAAAGGTTAGTTAAAATCTTGTCCCTAAGCTGTAATCAGGCTGGAGTCTGATTTAAAAGTATTGGTGCAATATTTGCTGGCTCTGAAACAAGCTGCAGCCATGCTGTGGTAAGCAGCTTCCAGGGGGGCCAGGCAGGAACTGTTGAATCCCTGCATTTCTTCTGGAGCTAACTGGTGCCCTGCACCCCTGTAGGAGGTGCCAGGAGCCCTTCCTAGGCAGCTGCTCGGCCAAAAAATGTCCTCGTGTCCCCCAGTCCATGCGGGCTCTGCTCTGCGGGAGCTGCAGGAGGGGCTGATGCAACATTGCCAGAGACAAAGCTCGGGAGGGAGCAGTGGGAATAAAGCTGTTAGAAAGCATCCAGAGGAGAGATGGTGGAGGGCCTTGAGGGGAAGCTGTGTGAGGAGTGGTTGAGGCTCTTTGGTTTGTTCAGCTGGAGAAGACTGAGGGGAGACTCATGGTGGGCTGCAGCTCCTCCTTAGGGGCAGCTCCAGTCTCAGCTCCTTGTGAGCAGGAGCAGGACCCAGGGAATGGCTGGAGCTGTGTCAGGGCCGTTCAGGTTGGATTCCAGGGAAAGGTTCTTCTCCCAGAGGATGCTGGAGCACTGAAGAGACTCCCCAGGGAATGGGCACAGCCCCACTGTGACCATTCAGAGCTCCAGGAGCATTTGGACAGCACCAGGCATAGGGTGGGATTGTTGGGTGTCCTGTGCAGAGCCAGGGATTGGATTTGATGATCCCAGCTCAGGATATTTTATGGTTCTACTAATTGGCTCTGGGTTGCAGGGGCTGTGTTTGTCCTGATTTCTAAATATCTGTAGCAAACCTAAGGCTGCTTTGTGCATTTCATCCAGTTTTTGCAAATCCTGGGATGCAATATGATTAATGCATTCTGGCTGTTTTGGTAAACCAGGTTCTGCTCTCAAATGTATTGTTTTGAATTTAATACTCATCTTTGGCCTATCAGTAATATTGCACAGAGGCTTTTTTTTGCCTTTAAAGTTTTAAGATGTTTTCAGTAAACTCTTAAAACCCTCCCAAAGGCCCATCATTAAAGTTCAAAGCAGAAGACTAATCATCATGAGGTGTTTGCAATTATCCCTCCTTCTGGTGTTATAAAAAGATGATGTTGAGAGAAGACTGTGTAAAACTTCAAATGCATCGAGGAAATGCATGAAGTGCACAATGCTGCCTTTAGGATTTGGAAGCGGGGGGAGGAAGCTCCCCTGAATTTAGGATGTGGGGTTTGTGGTGGGTTTGGGGTTTTTTTTAACTGCTATAAAATGCCTCAATCATAAGCATATGGTGAATGCAGGGAATTCACAGAAAGCCATCGATAGGGAATGCCTGTTGCTAAAATAACTCTGCATTTCTTGAACGCCGGCGAGCGAGCGCTTCGTCCCCATCGCGGCCCCCCTTTTCCTGCAGCACTGCGGATGCCCTGTTCCAGTTACAACACAGCCTGCTTTTATCCCTGCTTCCTGCTGCATGGAGGAGCACGCTGGAGACAGCCCATGCCTGTTCTTGCTCAGGCTCTCCGCAGCTGATCTGGGAATGATTTGAAACAAAACCCCTTAGTCCTTTGGAAGCCTCCGTCGTGAAAAATCATTTCAAGTTTATTAGGAACGGCTGCGGCCACACGTACGTGGAAAGAAAAAAAGCAGTAAAGAGGCAGAAAGGGGGAGGCAGCGGTGCTGAAGCACTTTCTAAAGTAGAGGAGGGGTTAAGAGCCCAGAAATAGGCACCAGGACTCTTGTTTTCCCTCTTTTCAGGAGGCGGCAGCCGCTTCCCGGTGACACTTAATAATTAAAGATAACGAGAAGCGCAGGAGATAAAAACAGAGCTTTCAAAAGCTCCCTGGATGGCACTTTTGTTCTGGGCAGAGGAGGTTTTATTTGGGGGGAGGTTGTCTCTATGTGACTTGCTGAGCTTTTATCTCCTTTGCTGCTGTGTTTTCTCATTCCCAAGGGCAGTTTGTTTCTCCAGCAGCTCTTCCCGCTTGTGGCAGGGCCCTGTGTGGATGCTGGGTGAGGCTCCTCTGCAGCAGCATTGTTGTACCGGGCCTCCCTGCCATGAAAAGGTGCCTCTCATAGCAACCCAGCCCTGCTCCCCGGCTAATCCAGCCACAGACCGAGCCATCCGTGCCGCTGCGATTGGCTCCGTGCTCGCCGCATTCCCTGGATTCAATGGGAGAGGGCTGAAAGGAAAAGCTTCCTCCATGCCAGAGCCTTTCCCAGGTGGGGGATGGCAAGGCCAGGCTCCCACACTGGCCAGGGATGAGCTTTTGTTTTCCTTGGCTACGGGATGGGCTGCAAAGAGCATCCCACTGCCGAGTCTGGGGCAAAGCTTGGTCCCGTTTTGTCGCTTGAAAACACAGCAGCTGCTAATGACCACGTCTGCTTTCTGCAGATAAAAAGGGTGAATGCATCTCAGAGATCCTTTGCATTTTTCTCTTGACACCTCCCTTCTCCCGTGATGCAGCAGAGTGTGGGGAAGGGCCGCGTTGTAGCATTGCCCTGCATTTCCTCTTCGGCAGAAAATCCAAATTACATCTTTGCTCAAAAAAACTGCCCAGTGCTGAGACCATCCCCCCCAGGCTTGGGAGGTTGGCTTTTTTCTTGTTTTCTTCTTTATTTCTTTTTCTGCTTTTTTTTTTTTTTGTCTTGCTGTAGGCAAGGCAGCTGACAGGAAGATGACTGTTAACTTGACAAGATAAATGCCTTCAATCCACACAGCCTGTGAACAGGCCATTAAAATTATAATCTAATCCTTTAATAAGGGACTTGAACCCACTCAGGGAAATGGACACAAGGAGCTTTTGAAATCCTTCTGCAGCCTCCACCCCATGTGATGTTAAAAGGTTTCTCACCACAAAACCAGCCATAAGTGTGCTAATGAAATCTTAATTTTTGGTGTGGGTGCTTTACCCCTCGATGAATCTGTCATCTTTCTAATTACTGTGGTATTAAAAAACAGCCTTTGCTTCCAAAGAATTAGAAGTGTTTTGCAAGATTCACTAAAATAGCACCAGGACTTGTTTGTTGTTTTTTTTTTTTAATTCTGACCTAATACACAATATGTATTAGGCAGAACTTGTGGCATCAGCTTTTTTTCAGAACATCCTAAAATTATCTTGCTGTTTACATATCGTCAATTCCTTTGTTCCATCTGGGACGTGGATCTTTCCTAAATACTGCAGGTATTCATCATTTGCCAAATTTAATGTCAGCCTCTTAAGTAGGAAGGTGCTTATTGTGCAGTGTATTTTTTTAGTCCTTTTTATATTAATGGATACCAGTCTTTCAGAAATACTGGTGCAAAAAAAAAAAAAATTCCAAGTCTTGGTATGTGGGATTAAGTGTAAGCACTTCTTAACTTTCCAATGGGAAAATACACTTTTATCAGCAGAGAAGCAACAGGGCTGATAAGTTCTGTTCTTGGAGATGTGCTTTGTTGTGGCTCTGCTGTGATTTGTGGTTTCAGAGCCAGTCAGGAACTCATCATCCTGATGCAGGTCTGTTCCTGGCAGGTTTTCAATGCAGGGTGTGCTGTGAGCTCTGCCCCTCTTGGACCCCCGAGGGGCTGGAGCTGAGTGGGGGTCTGTGGCTGCTGCACTTCGGGGGGATGTGTTTTATTTTGTCCTAGGGAGCTCTAGGGGTCAGTTTGGAGGTCTGGCAGATGGGGTTTGCTGTTCCCTGTTTCCCCTGGTGCTCTGGGAGCTGCAGTAATCGAATCCAGCATCACCTTGGGTGAGTGCAGCTGGCTCCAGCCCCAGGGCAGATGGATGTGTCCAGCCCCATTAGAGGGAGGTCAGCTGCAGTTTAAACTGGAAGGATGGAGGGTCTGGTAAAGTTGTCTTTGATGTGTCCAGTTCTGGGCAGGACTGAGCAGAGCTGCATTGGGGTGGTGACAGGAAGGGGAAGCACCACTTCACAAGATGAATCATAGATTTTTTTTGTTTGGAAAGGACTTTAAAGCTCATCTTGTTCTACCTCCTGCCATGGCAGGGGCACTTTCCACTGTCCCAGGCTGCTCCAAGCCCTGTCCAGCCTGGCCTTGGGCACTTCCAGGGATCCAGGGGCAGCCACAGCTTCTCTGGGAATCCATGCCAGGGAAGAGTTTACTCTGTAATCACAGAGTAAAAGCATTTCGTTAAGTTAAAGGACACATTTCTAGGCTTTAAGGTGAGGTTTATCCTTTGTGTGAGGAAAGGAGATACTGGGTGATCTTGTTCAGCTGAGCTTAAAATACATTTCTTGTCACAAAAACCTTCAGGTGCATCTTCTCTAGTAAGCGGCAACAAAATGGGAGTGGTGGCTGTGTCCATTTTCAACAGCATTGCAAAATATAGTCTGAGAAGGAAAAAGAAAAAAAAGAAGTCTTAAAGCTTAAAAACGAGTTTTGAGACCACTGCTGGGGCAGCAAAAGAGCAGGGGTTGTTTGGTTGCCTGTGGAGCATGCCCAGGTGGTTTTCCAGGGAGGAAAACTGATACCTGGGGGGTAGTTAGGCATTCCATAGAGGCTCAGAAGAGCCATTCTTCAGCAGCTTTTATGGAGATAGATAGGCTGAAATTAACAGCCCATGCAAGCAGCCTGCTTGGGGGGAAAAAAAAAAAAAGCATCTCCTGGAAAGTCTTAATTTTAACCATTGACTCACAGAATAATAAAAGGGAGGGAAGTATTGAGTTTTTGGCTTTCTGCACATTAAGATAACTTCAGTCTCCCAGGGAAACCTTATCTGGTGGTGGAGGAGGGGATTCTCCATAAGCTTTCCAGGCTGTACATGTGCAGGACTGTCAGCTGGGGACTGAGAAGCTTAAAATCATTTCAGTGTAGCTGCATGCATGTAGCATATTTTGGATTTAGTTCCAGAGCACTCTTCAAAATAAAGGATATTTTTCACGTTAAGAGTGTTCAGGAAGAAATTTCTGTGTTTTGGCAGTACTGAAATTAGGGTGACTAAAACAAGCAGAGTCTTGTGCTTTGTGAAGTACTTGGGGCTCAGGGTTCCAAACACTGTCCTGGAGGTTTTGGCTGCTCTCCCTGAAATCTCCAGGTTTGGTTTCATCCCCACAGACATGCAGAAACTCACCTGAGGCTTCATGGCATCGTTGGATCTTACTGATACTCCTTTGAGTTAAGAGAACTGAAGGTGATGAGAGGCAGAAGGACAATTTCAACTTCTGGCTTGTCCTTATGTTCTCAGTGAGCAGCAGCCCTGAATATTCTTGCTATAACCTCTAGACAGACATTAAAGAAACATATTTCGATTTATGCCCTTCTCAGAGTTACAGATAAGATCTAAATGGCACCATTTAGCTACTAGAGCCAGGATTTAGGTTGTGTTAATTCCAGCTGTTGGGCCAAAAACTCTACAAGTGCTAGGATAATGTAAATATTTAATAGACTATTGCCATTAAAAAGATTAACAGCTCTTCAGAGGGGTGGAGCTGGGTCGCAGTTCTCTGGTTTCCATCAAGTCAATGAATTTTAGTGCTGATCTCCCTGGAAAGCTGATCCAAGCATCTTGGTCATACTCCATAGAGTGTTAGGTTATTTGTGCTGCTGCAGTTCTCCCATCACAGCTTTGCTTTTGGGTAAATCTAGGCCAGCCCCAAAAGAGGACAATTCAGCCAAATTAGTCTTTTTTGGTTTCTCCCTGTGAAAATGTGCTGAAAAGAAAAGCAGCATTGAGAGAACAGAAAGCTGTTGCAGCAGGAATTTTCCTACTGATTCTTGGTATTCCTTGATTTCTAGGAAGATGATGAGAAGATAATTCATGAGATTCAGAAGGAGGCTGAAGAGGAGCAAAGGAAGAAGAATGGGGGTAAGTTCACTGTCAGGATCAGACAGAGGATGGATGATGGGACAGCCCAGGGTTCCCAGCTACTGATGGGTCTCTGGACCTTCACTGGATCCTGTTCCTCCTGGGAGCTGGTCTGTTTTTAAAGTGCTGTTGCTGGGATTGTGAGCAAGCACAAGATTTGTGTCCAGTTCTCGTGTGGCACCAGCGTTGGGGATGTCTCTGCTTGGCAAAGCTGCTGAGGGGCAGCAGCACCTCTGAGCTGTGCCATGGGGGGTACAGGTCCCACAGAAGGAAATGTTCCCCCTTTGTGGGGTGGTGATGGTGAAAGGAGCCAGGCTGGAGAGCTCCTGGAGCAAAGGCCAGCAGTGATGCTGTGCAATGTGCTGGGGAGGGCACAGGCCAGCTCAGGGCTCTGTGTTTGTGGGGTGACTGCTCTGTGCTCTCCTCCCCGTGCAGAGAACAGCTTCAAGCGCATCGGCCCTCCCGTGGAAAAGCCCATGGAGAAGATGCAGAGGATCGAAGTCATCCCCAGGCCGGTTCCTCAGAACTTCCACCAGCCCCGGATGGCCCCGTACCCCTTCGTGCACCCCCCGTTCCCTCTGCCCCCCGTGCGCCCCATGTACAACAACATCCCCCTCAACATCGGCCCCATCCCCGCTCCCTACGTGCCCCCCCTGCCCAACATGAGGGTGAACTTTGACTTTCCCCAGATCAACGTGCAGCTGGAGCACAACCTGCCTATGCACTTTGGCCCTCAGCCCCGGCACCGGTTCTGACCTGCCCCCCCACAGCGCTTGGCAGAGTCACCACAGGGCAAAGCCACCCCATAATGTCACCCCCTCCCCGCTCCAGCCCCTCTGGGGTTTAGCCAGCAGCCAGGGGACTCTGTGTCCCTGCACTGCACCCTCTCTAGGGCTTCTCCAAACCAATCCAACTTTTTCAACCTGTGCTGCAACAGGGTTTGGTGCTACATTTCCCAGGGGTGGAGTTTCCCCCCTGAGCTGGGCATCCAGATGTTTTGTTTTGACAAAACCTGTTCAGGCAGCTGTTGGGAGGAAAAGTGAGACTTTGTGGAACACAGGGAGACAACAGTTCCTTGGGGAATTTCCAAAACTCCTGTCTTCCTGCTGGCCAGAGCAGCAAAGTGAGTCCCGGGGGATGGGAGGAGACATTTGGCATCTGAGTAAGTATAAGACCTTCAGGAGTGAGGTAACAGCAGGCAGCTGCCCCAGCCTCCTGCCTGTGGTGAGGCTCAGGGCTGGGGTTCCTGTGTGTTCTCCAGCATCCTTGCATCCTGCTGGCACCTCTCAGCAGAAACTAATTGCTCAAAAGCAAGTCAATGTAGCATTTTTAGTGTTCCTCATTCTCCAGGCAGAGCGAGGGGCTGCAGCAGCCGTCCCATTGCTGAGGTCTTGGTAGGAAACCCAGAGCCATGTTCTGTTTGGGGGTGTTAGGAACTGGCAGGAGATTTGGGCACCCAAATCTTTGGCTGGACTGAACTTGCCCCCTTTGAAGGGCTCAGTTTTTTCCCCAAAGGTGTGTGCCCCTCAGCTTCTGAAATGTGGCCTTTGCTTTGCTGTTCTCATCTGGTGTCCCAAACCTCCCCCAGCTCCTGGCAGCAGTGCTCAGGCAGCTGCTGGAACCACCTGGAGCCAAAGCTGTGCCCTTTATTGCAAAAACTGCCTGGGAAACACCCAGATAGATGTGTAGGCAGTGATGTGTCCCGTAGTAGGAAAATTGGGAATGTTCCCCGTAGCTGCAGCCATTTGTGAGAGATTGGGTATGGGGGCTCCCAACCCAATGGGCAGCTGGAGCCCCATGCTGCAGGAAGCTGGCTGCTTCCACAGCACCAAATAACTCATGAAAATGTGTGTGTCAGCTCAATTGGCTTTGGAGAAGCGTGTTAAAAGTTAAACCCGAGTATTGCTAGGCTTAGAAAGTGAGGGAAAAGCAAAACTTCCTTGTGAGAAGTGGGGGGTGCAGTGCTGGGCTGTGGGAGGAGGGTGGCACGAAGCCCTTTCTCCACAGCCCTTGGCTGTGCTGTCTGGTACAGGCCCCATCTAGAAAAGAAAATGGTTGGAGTGGAAAAAAACCCTTTTCCTAGGAATGTTGGGCTGGCTTTTAGCAGCCCAGTTGTGCTGTTGTTCTCCAAATGTTTTGTTCTGGCCTTCATCCTGTTCTGTCCTGCTGGGAACTCTCTGGGTGCATTTCCCCTCTTGTCATTCCCCCCTGTATTTCAGCATCCAGGTGTTTTGTGAGTTTATTTGTTTTTTCAGGTAAAATTCCCTGTCTCCACCTCACAGCTTCTGCCAAAGCCCCACGTGCAGCATCCCGGGACCCCGATCCCCTCGGGTGTGCAGGGAGCACTGGGCACGGGGTGTCAGAGGGATGCTCCTGCACAGGGGCCTGGGACAGCATCTGGGGACTGTCCTCCCCAGGAGAGTCTCCCAGACAGGGGGACTTCCATCCTTTTTGGAGCTGAGTGTTCTTCCCCTTGCCTGTGGGTCGAACATTCCCTGTGGAGCGCTCCTCTGTGCCGTGGCCTCTCTGGCATTAATAACCAACTGCTGTTCCCTTGCTGCTGGAATTTTTTATTTTGAATGAATTTATTCCTGGCAGCAGTCTAGGGGCTGCAGGAGCTTTATCACTTGCTGCTCAGCTGGGCTTTGACCAAGTTTCAGTCCTGCCTTGCACTGACTGATTCCTGCAGCAGGCAGGAGCAGGAATCCTGTTGGATTTGGACAGTGAGGGCTTTGTCACAGCAGCTGCTGAGAGAACAGACCCAGGTCAGAAGAAGCTGTGGTGGCTTCCTTATGGAAAGGGAATCCTGTTTGTTTAATAGCTGAGGTTTTCTGAGCTCAAGGGCTGGTTTGGATGAGCCCTCCAGACTCTCCAAGGCATCTGCCCTGCCTGGTGAGTGCAGGAAGGATCAGGCAGTGGAGGGGAGGCACAGCTCAGCTGCTCAGCCAGTGGCCCAAGCCATGAAGGAACTAGGATGGTCATCCAGCAAAAAGTAGTGGTCCAGTCCCATCTTTTGGTGCATGTCCAGGGATGTGTGGGCATGGAGAGCAGAGCCTTGGCAGAGGGAAGTGTGGATGTGGAGCAGAGGGGCTGGAGAAATGTCAGCAGAGGTGGCAAGGGGAGGTTGGGGACTGTGATCCATTGGGGTCACTGCTGCCCTGGCACAGCTGTCATGGTCCTGGAGGAGCCTGGAGGATACAGAGGGAAGAGAGAGTTCCCGATGTCCCCTCCCAAAGCCAAGGGCTTATCTATGTCCAGGAGAGGATAAATCAGTGCCTGGTCTGTGATGTGCAGGTACACCATGCCCAGCACTGCTCCTCTCCCCAGGGAAACACCCATGGCACCCAAAACTTGCAGCCCAAGCACGTGGCTGCTTCCCCCCTCTAACCCAGGAGATCTCAAGTTGTTTCTGAATCTGTGTCAATTTATTTAAAAAAAGAGGAAAAGCCCAAAATTTTCTGAGCCACCCAATCCAGCCTTGACTTGGTCTCTAACTCTTGCATCCCACTTTCCCTCCTGCCCCACAGTCTTTGGAACCACTTGTTTAAAGATTTTGAAGGCGATGAAGAGGTTGCTGTGCCCAGGCTGATCCCATAACAGGTACTTCTTACAGCTAATTGCAGTGTCCCATTTACTTGCCTTAAAGGTGGAGAGAGAAACTTAGTATTTGCACTTAGCAAAACGTTGTATTAAAACAAAAAAGAAAGACCTGTAAAGATGTGCATGTTCTGCAACTTTGTATAACAATAGCTGAAAATAAATAGGTGGTTTATTAAAAAAAAAAAGGAGAAAAAAACCAAAAAATATTTTTCTTTACCTTCTGGTAGTAAACAGTTCTAATATTCTGTGTGTAAAAAGTTCCTGTATTATATTGTAATTTGAATTTTTGTAAATAAATTTGTGCACTCTGGCTTTCACTTGTGTACTTTTCATATAGCCATGACCTTGTCCTCCCATCCTGCCTGTGCCAGCCTGGTGCTGGGACAATGCCAGGGAGTGGGGCCAGATCCCAGCCTGTGCCAGTGGAAACCCCCCAGGTTAGAAGGCAAAAACTCATTTGACCCTCCTGGAACAGCTTAACCTGGTGCATGTGCTCCAGAGAAAACACTGGATGGGATAGAAAATGGTTTCCAGTCACTCCTTTAAATGGAAACTGGGGTGGGAGAAAGACTGAGGGGATTTCCCCTCTTGCTGGCGTGGTGGTGAATGATGGTAAATGCAGAATCCAGCCTGGAGGGGAAAAAAGGGAATGTGGTGGCAGCTGGGGAGAGGGGAAGGGGGAGAGTCCTTCCTGCAGCTCCAGAGCCCCTGCCCTGGCTGGGCAGCCCCTGGCAGAGCTGTGTCACAGTCTGGTGTCACAGCCAGGTTTGCACACACAGATGAGCTGCTCAGCATTTCCTGCACTGCCCTGATTTCTCCCTGTTTATAGTCAGGACTGCACATCCTTCCTTCCTTCCTTCCTTTGGCCCTTGCAGGGCTCATCCCCCCCATCTGATGGTGAAGGTCCCTCTGGGCAATGCCATCCCCCTGTCCCCCTGCGTTGTGTGCCTGGGGTGAGCTGGGCAGCCCCCCTGTCCCAAACTTGGCTTTTTCCAACCAGTTTTACATTTCCCCAGGAAACAGGAGCCTGTCAGTGCCCAGCTAGGCTGTGGTGGTGATGGGCAGGGAAGCTCTGGCTGCTCTTGGTGCAGGTGCTGTTGGTTGAGTTTCAGGGCTGGTTTCAGTTGCTTTGGGAGGGCTGGGGGCACATCTTGACCCCTTTGACAAGACCTGGGTTGTGCTGGGCTTCCCTTCCCTCTTTTAGTCCTTTACCTTGCCCTTTTCCACATCCCTGAATAAAGGACACTGATTGCTGACCCCCAACCACCCCTCCACCCAAACCCCCCATCCCAGGGCTCTTCCTTCCCATCTGGGCCATCCTATGGGGGTGAAACACCTGAATGCAGAGAAAAGGCTCTGTGGGGGCCCAGCTTTGCTCCTGGCTGCGAGGGCAGCAGAGCTGGTTTGCAGATGAGATGGTCCTGACTCAGCCATGGGTCACCCATCCCAATGTCCCTGGGCTCAGTGGCTTCAGGCTGTTCTGAGCATCTTCAGAGGTGACCCAGCCTCCAGCTGGCTTTGGCTTTGCCCCTCTTTGGAGCCTCTTAGTCACCATTCCCTTCCCCCCATCTCCTCAACTCCCTAGAACCAGCTCAACTTTTGTCAGACAAAGGCTCCACCACCCCAAATCTCCACACTCAGGCTCTTTCCTCATTAAAAGGCTGTTGCAGCCCAAGCAGACCACGCACCAGGTTGAATCCGAATGCAGGTTTTATTTTTTAATTCATCTTTCTCCATTTGAAGCTATTTTTCTTTTTAAGTTATACAAATGGCACTTACAAAAAAATAATAATAATAAAAAAAAAACAAACAAACCCAAAACTTAAATTTTCAGAGTGAGATGTTTTCAGAGAGTCACGACACCCGATAAGAGGAAACAGGAGAGATGTTTGACCTAGTGTCACACGGGAGAAGCCAGAGCAGGAATTACATGGTTGGGACCGTGACGGGGATGGGGAGGAGGTGACACGGGGAGGGGGTGAAGGCCAGCGAGAGTGTGTGTCAAGTCACAGGGTCACACAGGGCTGCGAGACACTCGCTCCTTGGAGGGGCAGCGTGGTCCCAGGTGGTGCCGGGGGGCGCGGGCAGCCCCGGGATGTGAGCGCAGAGCCGAGGTAGAGTCCCAGCCAGGATCCCCTGCACCCGCCAGGGACCCCAGCCCAGAGTTGTCCCCTTGCCTGGGGACAGCTGCTCGTTCTCCCAGCTGAATTTAGCACCGAGCTCCTGTGGAGGGGGGTCCCTCCTCATGGCTTTAAGGCTGACGAGCCCCTGCCTGGCCTCCGGCAGAAGGGACCGGCCCTGGTTTGGCACGGCAGCGATGCCGAGAGCACCCTTGGCGTGGGGTGGGACCAGCGCTCCCCCTCTGCAGAGGGGGCCCACGCAGGAAAAGGCTCCTTGGTGTGTTTGTGGGGAGCAGATACCGGCCCTGGGAAGGCCCCAAAGGATAAAGTGCCTTTCAACACCCTAAGGAACACGCAGCATCACCCATTACAGACGGCATTAAAACTCTAATGCAGACCTAGTACAGACAACAGCTGGTCACACAGTGCCATGGAGAGCATATATAAATAGAGACTAACAAAAATACTGTTTTGGTCTTTTTTTTTCTTTTTTTCCTTTTCCAGAAGGGTTACAATTCATGAGAGCCCAGCCCAGGTGCCCTGGGGGTGGCGGGACCAGGAGCTGCCCCCTCGGGGTGCCCGCGGGAGCGGGCGCTTCCTAATTCAGCATTAGGTGTTCAGTGATTCGCTTCACTGTTCCAGTATTTTACGAGAGAGAAAAAAACAACATCAAAGGTACTGAGCAAATATCACTGTGCAAAGTTTGCTAAGGAACTTTTCTATTCTGTAAACCAAAATCTGCAGTTTATGCTTCCAGCCACTGCCCCAGGGAGATCCCGTCAGCCAACCAAAAGCCCAAAGCCCACCAGAGATGGGCTGGATGAAGCCCCCACCCTGTCACAGGCTGGCTCTGTGTCCCCCCACGCCCTCCCCTCCAGGCACAGCAGCAGGACCAGCCTCGGGGCAGGCTGGACCCACCATCAGGGTCTGGGATGCTCCTCCAGAGCCAAAAGCACAAGGAGGGGTGGAGGGACAGGAGGAGCGTGGGGCTCCATGAGATGAAAGGCTGAGGCTTTCCAGACAGGATCACCCTAAAGAATCATTTCCAGGTGTTTGGGGAGGGGCAGCTTGCTGACCCTTCCACAGGGATGTGCTAGCACACGCCAGCCCCATCCCCAGGGATGCTGTGATATGTAAGGTCACCTCTTACAGCTCTGCTGGGGATAAACCTGCCCCACAGTCTAGGAGGGGAGAGAAGCTGCTGGGACCAGCCAGCTGAGCCAGCTGAGCCCAGCACCATCACTGCACCCCTGACTGCAGCAGGGCAGGACAGGATGGATGCTCCAGGGGACACTGGCAGCACAGTCTGAGGCTGTGCCAGTGCTGATATGGCAGAAGCGAGCACAGAGGTGATCTTATTCCCTTTTTTTAATCGAGGAGAAGAAAATAAACTACCTAAGGTGATGCTCAGGGCCAGGAGGGAGATACAGCCATTTCCAAGCCCAGCAAACCTGGAGGGATGGGAGGATAGAGACAGACCCCTCTACAAAGCTATAGGCAGGCAGCCCCACCACTTTTCCAGTTCTTACAGGGATTTATGGAGATCCACCTCCCACATAACGCACCAACTGTATGGCAGGAGGGAAGGGCAAGCCAGTCTGAAAATCCTGTTACAGAGAGGAGAAACAGAACCCAAAGGAAAAGAGGACAGGAAGGGAAAGAGAAGTTGGCAACGGGAGGTACCCTAAAGTGCATTAATATTCCCAGAGGGTGGAGGCGTCGATGGTGTCGGCCGATGCCTTGAGCACCCCGGCGTGGTCGCCCTTCAGGTATTTGCCATTGATTTTGATGGCCACTTTGTTATAGTCGCAGAACTCAAAAAAGAAGTCCACGGGGGTGTCGCTGCTGCTGGTGACGGATGACTCGTTCCCCACCATCCAGTACTTCCCAGTGGTATCTGCAGGACAAGGGACACAGTGGCCTCATGAGCCACCCTGGGGACCCCAAAGGCCACCACCCCCCAGCTCACAGCCACCCTGGGGACTCACCCTTGATGTTGTAGGCCCCATCGTTGAACTCCAGCTGGAAGACGTCGTAGGAGGAGCGGTTGGAGTCCAGGGTGCCGGTGACCTTGCGGCAGCCGATGAAGCCGTGCTCGCCACGCAGGACGATGATGGGCCTGTTGATCAGCTTCATCACGAAATGCTCCGTCTCGCCTGCACCGAGGGGAAGGGGCTGTCAGAGCAGCCAGGGGGGCACAGAGCCAGACCCCAAAGCTGGCAGGCAGCAGTGAGGAGCAGGGGCCGTGCCCCTCACCGTTTTCTCACCCACCCCATCTCAAACAATCACTTAGTGAACTTATTGCCTGAGCATCACTTGGAAGAAGAGCAGGCTTCTCTTCTCTAGGGGGACTTTTTTCATCCCCTGCTGCCCCGGTGTGGGGTCCCCAAGGGTCCCTTACCTGCTGTCTCCATGGAGGCTGCCAGCTGCCCGTTCTTCTTTGCTGTCACGTATTTGCCATTGGCAGCTTTCAGGGTGATGCGTTTGTCGCACCACTCGATGTCAAAGTAGCAGCTGGCGTTCCTGTGGGGCAGAGAGGACAGTCAGCGGGCTGTGATGGAGGGGGACCCTGCCACTGCCACCCTGCTGGCTTGGGAAGGGCCCTGGCTGGATCAGCAGAGCCTGATTCGATCTGTTTTTGCAGGATGAACTGTGTTGTGGTGGCCATCCCGCTGGGAAGCCCTCACCCCGCGGGCAGGAGGCAGGCAGGCAGCCAAAGGCACTTTTGGGGTTTCCGCCTGGCTCTCAGGGTTGAACTGCAGGGCAAAGCATTTCGACAGCCCCAGCCGGCCGGGAAGGATTATGTGGCCCCAGGGACTTGCAGAGCATCGTGGGCGGCAAGCCCTGACCCATCCCTGCCTCTCCGAAAATGCACTGCCTCTGCTGGGAAGCGTTTGGGATGAGCACCCAAGCTGGAAAACCCCCTAGAATTCCCCTGAGAGACGCAGAGGCTGCTCTGAAGCCCAGGCACCGCCTGGGACAGGGGACTCACTTTGTGGAGGCAGTGGACTGGATGCCCCCGTTGGAGGTGAGGGTCCAGTACTTCCCGGTGTAGGTGCGGAAGGCGCATTTCTTGGTGTCCTTGTTGATCTCCAGCTGGTAGGTCTCCTGGTCACCCTCCTCGTCCTGGTTGGCTGAAAGGTCCATCCCTACAGACCAGAGACAGATGGAGATGGGGGGGTGGGACCACAACCCACCCCCAGCAGGTCCGGGTGCAGGAAACCCAACTGAGAGGGGCTCCTGTTTCCTGGGTGAGCTTTGGTGGCTCCTAAATCCCTCACATGGATCTCCCCTCTGGCATTTGGGGTTCAAATCCAGGTTTTCATTTGGTTATTTGGTGTTAAGGTCCTGAACAAGGGATGGGCAGCCATGAGCTTCCACTCCTGCCTCAGCAGCTCCATCACAATGGAGCAAAGACCAACACAGATATTTTATAAGGAAAAGGGCTGCAGTTTTTCCCAAAGGTGGCAGCCAGGTTACTCAGCCCATTAGCAGAGGCCACTGCAGCACCATGAATCCCAGCTCATGGCATGTTTAAAGACCATGATAACGTTTTTCATCCACAATTTTCACATCCTGCTGGGGCAGTGAGGTGTGCAGGGACAGGAGGCTCAGCAAAGCCTCAGGGCAGCCAAGCCTTTCCCTGACTCTCCAAAATCTTCAGCACCAGCCTGTCCCCCAGCTCTGCCAGCCAGGATGGCCCATCCCTGCACCCAAGGGGCCAGAGACAGCATTTCCATGCAGAGGTGGATGCAGCTGGTCCTGTGGCCACCAGCCACAGCCCTGGGCCACTGCCAGCCACGTGTGCATCCACCTCAGGCCCTGAGCCCGAGCAAACCTGCTTAGTCAGGGCTAGCAGGGCCAAAACTGCTCCAGAGCTCTCCAGCTTGGTGGATTTCAGCCTAAAAACACTTTGGGGATGCAAGCCACGAGCTGTAGCCAAAGGCAATGGCCGAGCTCTGTGCTGGGTTTTGGGGAGGGAGCTGAGGTGCAGAGCTCAGCCCCAATACTGAGCTCAGTGAAATGGGAGTTTAGTGGGACTGGATGAACTCTCCAGAGCCAAACACACCTGCATCCCTCCCTGCTGCAGGGGTGCAAAGGCTCCAAGTCCACATTCTGTCTAGGTCTGCTCCTTCCAATAAAGTAAAGACATGGAGATGCTGGAGCGTGTCCAGAGAAGGGAAACAGAGCTGGGGAAGGGTCTGGAGCACAAATCTGATGAGGAGCAGCTGAGGGAGGTGGGGGCTGGCCACATGTTCAGCCCCTCACACCCCCACGATGTATCCCAGTTTCTGGGCTGCTGGGATTTCAAGCAGTGCTGTACACAGTCACTGGAAGGGCTTCAGGGACTGCAGTCTTGGTGGCCCTGCTGCTCTGGGAAGCCACCAGGACGTCCCAGCAGCTGCACCCAGCTGTCCTGCAGCTCCACATCACCCAGCCCTGTCTCCAGTCAGGCCCCATCCCAACACACAGGAGCAGCCTCTGCTTTGCATATCCATCACCCACCTTTCCCAAAGGGATCAGGCTTTGCTCCCAAAGGGATCAGGTTTTGAAGGTTTCATTTTGTTGACCATAATCTTATCCCCCACATCCCCACTGGCCTGTGGCTTCCACCTGTTCACAGCATCCCCCCTCTCACCAGGCACCCTCCAGCAGCTCCTGCAGCTCCCATCCCTGGAAGTGTTCAGGGTGAGGTTGGATGGGGCTTTGAACAGCCCAGTCTGGTGGAAGGTGTCCCTGCCCATGACCCCTCCCAACCCAACCATTCTGGGATCCCATGACTCTCCTGATGGACACGCAGCCACCCTGGTGCTCCTCTCCCCAGGGTATTTGGGCAGCACAGGGGGCACTGGGTGCTGATGGCCACCAGCCCAGCCCCACTGGCCACGTCCTCGGCTCTCAGTCACCGCCTCCCAGCACTGCCAGAGGCTGAGCTGGTGGTTGTGGGAACATTTGGTTTTGATTTTGCATCCCGGCGCCAGGCAGCTCCAGCCCCAATCCAGGACTGTAAAACGGAGAGAGAGGGGCTCTGCAGGGGCTCACGGAGAGGCTGGGCTGTGGGGAGGTGACCCTGGGGGACACAGCCCATCCCTCAAGGCTGGCAGCACCCCTGGGCTCCCCAAACTTGTGGGTCCCTGTGGTTTGTGGGGGAGGAGTGGGGTTGGTGCTTCCCTTCACTGACTTTTCTGGGAAGAACTCAGTGACCTGCAGGGACCAGGCTGGGCAGAGCCAGGGGGATGCTGTGTGTCACAGGACGGGCTGGAGACAGGACAGGGAGTGCCAGGAGCCTCCAAACACTGCTCCCTCTCCCCAGAGCCCCCTGGCATGGAGCACAGGGCACACACCTCCCTGCCAGCCCATTTTCCACACTCTCCCTGCACGGAGCTTTGGCTTTCCCCTCTGCCTGGAAGGACCCGGCAGCAGGAGGGTCTCCCACGCCCCCTCCCCAAAAGCAGCCTGGGGTTGGGTTACAGCGACTCAGCACAAAGGAATGCGGCCCCGGCTGGGGCAGGAGGAGCCTTCAAAGGGCTGGAACTGCGCTGGAGCGGGAGAGTGGGGGCTGCAGCCGGGCGGGATGGGGGAAACTGCAGGAAGCACGGGCTGCAGGACATGGTGGGTCCCTCGGAGATGTCCCCGTGTCCCCGCGGGGGAGGACAGGCTGTCCCCACAGCCATCCCCTGCTGTGGAGCCGCAGCGCCCGGCCCGACCGCTCCCACTGCAATCACGGATTAATTAACGCTCTTGGTAAATTCACAGTCTGGAGCGGGCACTGCTCATCCTGACCTTGACGAAGCTGCTAATTACAGCTGGAGGGGGAGGGGGCCGAGAAAACAGCGGCTCTTTTTGTGGGGGGAGGTGGAGTTACGCCTGCACGCCCCAAAATTCCTGGCATGAGATATCCTCCAACTCTGCCACAGGGATCTTGGGGACAATGCTGAGGTTGTCACCCCAGGGTTTCTTAGTGCCGAGTCCCTGGGCTTGAGGTGCTCAGAGAGCTGGAAAGGCTCCCCAAGTCCTTGGCTGCCAAGGTTTCCAGGCTGGTGGGTTTGCAGGAGTGATGCTGGAGCCCTCGCTGCTCTCCAGCCATGGCTGTGGATGTACCAGGAGGGCTGTGGCCATCCCAGAGCAGGCACACGCCTTCCTGTACCTCCCCCAGAGCCGGGCTTCTCCCTCTGAAGGAGCAGAGTTTGTTGTAGCTCTGTTGACCTCCACACATGGGGGATTGCAGACCCAGTGAGGGCATTCAGGATATGTAGAAAAGTTTCCCTTCTATGCTCAGCTCACACAGAATCTCTCCCATGAGCCGTCCTGGGATGCTGGTGAGAGCCAGCAGGATGAGCTCCATGGAGAGGAAGGAGCACCTTTCCCACCTTCCAACTCTCCTTTCAAAAACCGCACGGTTCCAGCTGGAAACAGCCGAGCCCGGATTGCCTGGATTGCCCCACGGAAGGAGAGCAGGCAGCGCCCAGCAGAGCCCCCAGGGCAGCAGGGCAGGATTTCAGGATGGGACTGGGATGCTGCTCCCAGTGCTGCCAGCACAGGTCGGGTCTGGGCTCCCTGTGGGCTCTGGCACCTCCACCCAGTGCTGCACCCACACGTGCTCAGAGACTCCTCCTGCCCCCTCCCTGCCCTTCAGCTGGGCTTACACTGCACCCCTGCAGAAATCCAAACTGGCTTTTGTGTAAATCCAACAGCCTGGAGCACGAGGAGCCAGCAGCTTCTCTGCTGAGGGTGCAGCTCTGCAAAGGGGTCACGGGCAGGGGTGAAACATGAATTTCCTGAAAAACCCACCCCTCCTTCCCTGTGGATTTCCTGTGGCTTTGTGGTATCCCCCGAGTGTCAACAGGCCACTTGGCATCTCCAGACGAAAATCTACATCCAAGCCTTCGTGCCCCCTGCCCTGGAGCCGCATTTTCCTGCCTTTGCCGTGGCACCGAGATGAGCTGGGGGTTTGAAATCCGGCTCAGCCCATGCCGGGAGGGGTCCTGGCCCCAAGGCACAGCTCCCCACTGCCAACACGGCACGTCCAGGCGCGCTCCCTTCACCGCTGCGCTCGCTCGCCCTCCTCCCCAGATCCCATTTCCTGGAATTCCTCCCTCCCGAGCCAGCCCACCCTCTCCCCCAGGCGGGTGGGGGGCAGGGGCACACCTCGGCCGGGCGGGGGGCTGGCAGGGGACCAGCGGGGAGGACGCCAGAGCTCTGCCCCCGGGACCCCCGCGCCCACAAAGGGCTCTTTGTTGCCGCAGCCGGGCTAGAAAGGAGCCATTGAGCGGGGAGGAGGCTGCTCGCCGCTGGCAGCGCCCGGCTCCGCTCGCTTTGAGGTGCAAACGGGAGATGGGAACTCTCGGGGAACGCGGGAATCCTGTCCTGCTGGGGCAGGGGAGAGGTGCCAGGGATAGCCCCAGCCCCTGTGCCGGAGCAGGGGAAGGGCTGGAACCCATCCCTTGCTGGCCCGGGGGTGTTTGTGTCGTGGTCCCCGGTGTGCAGGGGCTGCTGGCACCGGCCATCCCCGGGACAGGGAGGAGACGCCAAGCCAGGAGCTGACTTGGCACTGGTGGGACAACACTGTTCCAAAGCTCGGTCCCAGCCAAGGGAACCACAGAAGAACCCCATGGACCCATCCCTGCTCCTCCCATGGGGCAGAGGGGGCACAGCCACTGACATCCCTGCTCCCTCCTTGACTCCACACAGGACCAAGCTGCCTTTTCCCACGAGGCTATGCCGAGCTGCAGCCGCCCCCTGCCCGCATCCCAGATCCCCCATCCCCAGGGGCCATGGGAGCATCTGCCAGCAGCACGGCGCTTATCAGCTCGGCGGGGGAAAGGCTGTCTGGAGCCGCTTCCTCCGACGGCTCTTTCTGCTGCCTTCTTGGTAACGCTGGGACACGGCGCTTTCACAATGGGAGGAGGATGAGCCCCAGAAAGCGGCGGCTCCCAGCCTTCCACTGCCATCGGGAAGGATAAACCGGGTGGAAACGGCTTCTCCAGCCAAAACGGACTCGAGCGAGGATGTGCAGCCCCAGCGCGGCCCTTCCCGCTGTATTTTGCTTGGAAAGGGGCCGGGCACAGCCCAGAGCCCTCTGTTGCTGGGGAGATTTGTTCCCCCCCTTCCTGCTCCCCCATCCTTTCCGAATTAGACAAAGCCGGAGGGTCAGCCAGCAGCATTCCCACCCGCTCCATGGGGTCTCCCGCCACCACGGGTCCCCCACCGCCACTGCTCCGTCCCTCACATCTCTCCCCACATCTGGTTTCCCCATCTCTGGTGACAAAGGGCTGCAGCAGCCCTTCCCCCACGGCGCTGCGACAGCCTCCCGCCATCCTCCCGCCACCGCCATCCTCTCCTCCTCTTCCCCAAATCCCCATGCCTGGGAAAACCATCCCCACTGCCCATCTTGGCAGATTTATTTATTTATTTTTTAATGGGCTTCTTTGCGGGATTTGCCCTCGGACAGGAGAACAGCACGGAGCTTCCCGCTCGGAGCTGCCCAGGCACGGATCGAGGCTAAGCAGCAACCTTGAAATACAACATATACACACAAAAAAATTCCCCACTGTTCCTCCAGGCTTTGCTACATGCTCGCACCCATCCCACACCCGGCGTGCGCCGGCCTGACCTGGCGCGCCGGCGATGAGCCCCGGGGCACCCCCGGACCACACCGGGGACCCCCGGGCCACACCGGGGACCCCCGGGCGTAGCAGAGCAGGGATCCCCAGCACTGCAGAGCAGGGAGCCCCCGGCATCCAGCTGGGAGCCCTGGCTGCGGGGCTGGGATGCTCGGTGGGCACTCGCGGGCTCCACGTGTCCGGGGAGCTCTGAATGTGACCGGATCCCCGAGGGGGTGGCACCGCGGGTGGCACCGCGGCCCCTCTGGCGAGCGGAGGGGACAGGGACGGTGCAGCGGGTTGCGAGGGACGGCTGCCTTTGTGCGGGTGGGCGCAGGATGCGGGAGTTTCGGCAAAGCCCTTTATGTAACGCTGCCTCCCAGCCCCCCACCCACGGGAACTTCAGCCCCCTGGGGGGAACCAGAGCCCCCCGGGGGGAGCCGCAGCCTCCCAGCTGCGCTGGGCAAATGGCTCAGCCGTGTTCGGGCGAGGGGGAGATTGGTGGAGGCTTTGTTGGGCGAACAATGAGCTCCAAAGGAAGGAAGGCGAGGGGTACAGCCCTGCCTCCTTCACGGCGACGGAAGACTCCATCCACCCCCTCCCAGCCCCCCTCCCTGTCCATCCCTGCACCCCAAGGCAGGCCCCTCGCCATCCCTGCCCCCCCGGGCGCCCTGCAGAGGCGATGGAGCGGGGATGGGGGTGCGGGAGGGATGGGGGCCCCCAGGCAGGCGATGCTGAAGGGATGCGGGAGGGGGGAAGGGGAAGGGATGTGGGAGGGATGCGGGGGGATCGTGATGGGGGTTTGGGGGAGGGACCGCGGGCAGCCATGCTGAGGGGTGCAGGGGGTGCCCGGGGGAGATGGTGGTTTCAGAGGAGGGGTGTGAGAAGGGGTTTGAGCAGGGGAGGCGATGGCAGAGGGATGCAGGGGGGCACCCTGTGGGTGGCTGCTGCAGGAAGGCAGCGGATGTTGGGGGCTGGGGGCAGTGCTGCGGGGGGGCCACGCCGAGGTGGCGATTCTGAGGTGATGGAGTGGAAGTGATGCCGGAGGGATGCAAGGATTGCTCGGGGCGGGCGATGCCCGATGGACGCCGATGCCGGAGGGATCCAGGCGGCTGCTCGGGGCAGGCGATTCCCGAGGGAAACTGATACCCGAGGGATGCAGGATACCCCGAGGCGGCTACAGCCCTGCGACTCTGGGGCTGCCGAGGTCTCCCGTTCCCCCCACCCGCAGCCCCCATCCCCTCGTACCTTGCCGGGTGGAGACATTCCTATCGTTGCCAGCTCGCAGCACGACCTGCGGGCAGCTCTGCTCCAGCGCGAACAGCTCGTCCTTGCCCACCTTGGCGCTCTTGCCCGCCTTGAGGGTGCCGCTGGGCCCCGAGGGGGCCAGGTAGCGGCCCTCCCCGTCGCGAAAGGCCACCTTTCCGCAGCGGAATTCCAGCGTGAAGGCGGTGCCGGGCTCGGCGGCGGGGACCAGGCGGCCGTCGCTGCGGAGCAGGCGGTGGTCGCAGCTCTGCAGGCTGTACCGCTGGTCCACGAACAGGAGGGTGATGAGCGCATCCACGCCCCACGGCACGTCGCGGTCCACGGCCAGCTCGTCGCGGCGGGGCCCCAGGTGCGCGTAGCGCTTGCGGGCCAGGCTGTAGAGGTTGGCCTGGGGGTGCATGGCCAGGTGAACGCTCCATTTCTCGGCGGCAGAGACGGCGGGGGCGAAGCAGGAGAGGCGGTCCTCGGTGCCGCCGAAGAAGCGGCGGTGGGGCTCGGACTGCAGCGACCACCGCCCGTCGCCGTGGGCCAGCACCAGGAACCGGCAGTCGGGGCCCGGCTCCTCGCTGTCGCAGCTCACCCGCCCGTCCTTGTCGGCCGCCAGGTACCGGCCCAGGTGGCTCTTGAGCAGGACGGCGCTGGAGTCCTCCCCGTCCTGCTCCAGCGTCCAGATCTGCTTCTTCTTCATGCTGGCCGCAGAGGCGTTCACCTTGAACCCGAACGCCTCCGCCGTCAGGTACCGGTTGCTGCAATTGATCAGCCCGAACTGGATCTGCACCGGCTCCGCCGTCCCGTTTGCCGTCATCCTGCCCCGCCGCCGACCGACACCGAGCGAACGACACCGAGCGAACGACACCGAGCGCCGCCGCCGCGCCCGCCCCGCCGCCGCCGCCTTTATAGCGCAGGGACCGCGGCACCGCCCCCCGCACCCCCCGCACCCCCCGCCCGCCGGGGACGGGCCCCGCCGCGACCCCCGCCCGCCCCCCGCACCCCCGCGGGGCCCTCGGCAGGGCAGGACCCCCCCGAGTCTCAGGGCATCATCCCCGCCTCCTTCCTGCGGGACTCCCCCGCATGCACGGACCCTTCCCTACATGACAAAGCCCCTGTGAATTGCGGGATCCTCCCACGTTGTAAGACCCCCCCTCCAGTGTATAACGGGATCTTTCCATGCATTTCAGGAGCCTCCTTGAATTGTGGGATACCCTCCCTGAGAGACCCCACTGCATGGCAAGACCCCTCCCTGCATTTCAGGAGCCCCACACAATGCAAGCTTCACTTCATGGCAAGACCACTCCCAGGCACAGCAAGAGCCCCCTTGCAACGTAAGACCTTCCCATAAACTGGAAGATCCCAAGACCTTTCTCTGCATTTCAGGAGCATCCATGAATTGCAGGATTTCCTCCTCCAGCACTAGTTCAGCATGGAAAGACCCCTCCAGGAAGGGGCCCCTTGAATTGAAGGACTCCCAAACACACATAGTAAGACCTCCCCACTGTAAAACAAGACCCCTCCTTGAATTGCAGGGTCCTACACATTGCAAGACCCCCTAAGCATTGCAGGACCCTCCCCAGTATGAGACCATCCCTTGCACTGCACAACACCAATTTGAACTGCAAGTCTCTCTCCTGCACTGCAAGAATCTCTTTGATTGCACATCCCCATCCCACTCCAGGACATTGTGAGACCCCCTCCGCACCCCTCCGTCCCTGCTGAGCTGTCCCACAAAGCTGTGGGGCAGATGAGGAGCAGGGTGACGGATGCTGTGGCCTCCTGCCATCTCTGAGCCATCCCAGCGCCCTGTACCAGGCACCAGTGGGGCTGGAGCACCCTGGTCCTGGGGAACTGAATTCCCACAGCAAATCCAGAAGAAAAACAGTGGCACCCCTGCACAGGGTAGCATTTTTGGGCTATTTCTCAGGGGGTGGGTGGGCAGTGTTGCTGTGCATACAGTGGTGGCACTTATAGCAGGGCTGACCTGGATTTGGGAAGAATTCATCCTGGAGAGGGTTGTCTGTGTTGCCCAAGGGTGCTGCCCACTGCACCTTGGGGACAGGGACATTTCTTGTGTCTATAACAGGGACACAAACCAGTAAGTAGAAGCACAGCTCCAGGGGTCGATTTGGAGCTGGCTCAGGCACAGCCCTGCACTTATGGGGAAAGCTGGCTGGAGGGATGTGCAGAACCAGAAAACGGGAGGAAGAAGGATGATGGGAAGGACAGATGGGGTGGTTTTCAGCTGGATCAGGGAGCTCAACTCCCTGTCCCAGATGAAGCAGGACAAGTGAAGAGCTAAGTGTGGGCATGGGTGTGTGAGCACAACAGTGTGAGCTCAGGGCTGGCACAAAGAACTCCCCCAGGCTCATCCAACCCGGGCAGGATGGCATCCTACCTCACCTCCCGAGGCCCTTCAGGGTGCACTGGTTCTGCACTGGCTGTACTGGTTAGAGCCACTGCTCCACCCCTTGCCCAGGGGTCACTGGTACAACAGCTCCAGGGCAAAGCTGCCAGGTTGGGATGGGGTTTGTTTTCCTGGAAGTCTTGGCCACACCTGCTCTGTGCTCATCCTTGCTGCCCAGCCCTGCAAGTCCAGACAGACCATTGCCAACCAGAGCCACCCCCACAGCCTCTTGTCTGGGCTGGAAACAGGTATCCCCCAGGCTCCAGTGAGGCAGATCCATGTTTGTCCAGCAAATCCTTTTTGCTGCTCTGGCGCAAAGCCCCCCTGCATTAAGACCTGGCCATGAGGCTGAGCAGCTGCCCGGACCCACAGCTGCTGGGCTCTGCCTTCCCCGGCCGCCACGGGCAGATGGTGATGAGGCCAGGAAAGAAACAGCTTTTCTCCTCAAAAAAAAAAAAGCAATTATGCAGAGAAAGAAAAACCCACCCTGTTTTCTCCCCACTGCTCAGCACTGTGGCATGGATGGGTGACACTGTGACACTGGTGGATGGTGGCACTGTGTGAATGGGTGGCACTGCCTGGCTCAACAGATCCTGTTCCTCCAGAGCAGGCACCCATCCTGCCTGCACCCACCCTGCCTGCACCCTCTGCTCCTGGGGGATGGGAGAGCCCTAAAGACAGTCTGAAACCTTCCCACATGTCACTGTGGTGGCAAAGGGTGCCCAGTGCGCCCCTGACTTGGGGGGCAGCAGCCGCAGCTCATCTCCCGAGTGCATCCGTGCGTGCCGGTGCGCTGGAGCGGTACGGAAGGCGCTGGGTTTCCCTCTGTACATTGCATTTCCCGTCATCTTTGCAAGCCACCGTGACTAAACGCTTCTGAGGTCATCCCCCAGCCCTCCCACCGCCGCTCCTGCAGGACACCCAATCCTGGCACACGGCATCCATCACAAGGGCTCTCCGGAGTGAGGGAGTGCCGCCACGTCCCCTTGGAGGGGCTGTGACACTCACGCTGGGACTTCAAAGAGATCCCGGCTCCAAAAGAGAAAAGCCGGGAGAAAAGGAGCCCTGGCCATGGAGTGACCGCTGTCTTGCCTGCCTCAGGCACAGAAACACCCTGGGATTTCCATGCTTGCCTGGACACTTTTTGTAGCAGTCCAGCTACAAAATTTGCGAGCAATCCCGGGATTTTCATTCCAGCTTGTGATACTGGGAAGGCAGAGCCGGACACTGCAGGAAGGGTGTGGTGCATGGGGCTCAGAGGGGACAGGGACAGCAAATGCAGTGTCCAGCAGTGTCTGGTGAAGAGTCTGAGGTGCAATGGGTTGCTCAGCCCTGTGTCCCCGATGTGGGGGGCAGTGGAGACGTGCCAGGGCAGAGGGGGATGTCCCTGGGCAAAGGGGCAGTGTGGAGGCAGCAGCTCCAGCCCCAGGGATGCTTTGGGCTGCGTGTCCAGCCCCATCCTGCCCTCCAGAGCACACAGACCCTCAGGCACAGCTGTGTCACAGGGTGTCCAAAGCTGTCACCTGCTCCCTCCTTTGGAGCACATCTGTCCTCTGGATTCAAGGATCCCAGCCTGGCCTGAGTCCTCCTTGTTCTTCTTTGATGGAGCAGATTTGGGGGCTCCCTGTGAGGGGGCTGCTCGTTGGTTTTCACCCCAGCACAGTGGACACCCACGTGCTTTCCCTGGGACACCCAGGCACTGATCAGTGTCCATGGCACACACAGGCCCATGCTGGGGGTGCTGATGTCCCACTGGGTGGTGGCAGTGGCAGTGAGATGGCCAAGGCTGGCCTGGGAAGCCCCCCCACAATGCAGATGCCCACTCAGCCCACGGAGGGGCTCAGCAGAGGTTGGGGATGCAGTGCTGGTGGTCACCATCTCTCCAGCCACCCCTGCCCCACGTGGGACAGAGTTGGTGACAATGGGAGCTCTTGTGCAGGATGAGGTGACCTTGTGCAGCCATCGGGTCCTCCAGGGGGATAAAAGGCTCTGCCAAAACCACCCTGAGATCAGAGACCACTGGACCAGGCTGGGAACAAATCCCAGGTGCAGACAAAATCCTGGCTGGATGCTGCATTTCCCCAGGTCCCTGATTGTCCCTTGCTGCTGCTGGGGGCCATGGGGACACCCCAGGGTGCCTGGCTGCCCTGGCCTCATTGCCATATGCCACCAGCCAGCTCAGCAGAGGTTCTCTGATGGCCCTCCCGACAGTTGGCAGGCGCCCCGGCCTCATTAAAATTGTATTAGGCTGTGTTTAAAAAAAAAAGCAGCAGCACCAGGGAAACAAAGAGCAGCCCTCAGAGAGGGGCTCAGAGAGGCAGATCGTGCTCAGGGGATGTTTTCCTCTGGGATGCTGCCCCAAGGGGGTTTGCTCAGGAAGCCAGGGACAGTGGTGGAGTATGATGGGGGCTCAGCCGTGTTCCTCTGTTTCCTGGACATCAGGATCAGTCATGGCACTGGTCATGTGGCTTGCTCGGCTCTTTTAGCTGGATTTATCCCCTTAGCTTAATTTATTTGCATCCAGAGAGCAAAAAGGGATGGAAATGCTTGAAGCGCCTTGTTTCAGGCAGTTTGGAAGTCGGACACCAGCAAATGAAGGAAGGAAGTGGATGAGTGCACATGGACACTCTGCACTGGGAATTCACCTCTCTCTTCCCGTCCCAGCTCATTTTCTTGTGTGTGGTGTGGTTTTTACATCATCAGAAGCTAAAGCGAAAACCTGCTCCTTCCTCTGTCTCCCCCAAGGACCTTGTGGAGGTGGGATGGAGGCTGGTTCATCCAGCAGGAGAAGGAATTTTATTAGGACAGCTTAAAAGACCTTTTGTGTAGCAGTGATTAACCTCTGTGGTGGGGACGATGCTCTTTGTCCTGGACCCAGTGCCCTGCCTGGTCCCCGGGGGCTCCGCTGGGACACGAGGCTCTTGTAATCCTATGTAAGTGCCCAGGAGCAGAGAGACACAGGGCATTCTGTGGGACAAAATAATCGATTACGAGGGGATGCTTTCTAGCCTTAAAAAAAAAAAAAAAAAAAAAAAAAAAAAAAAAAAAAAAGGAGGGGGGAAACAGGAAAAAACAAAATTTGCCCAGTTTGCAAGCAGAGCAAGGGAGAGCCCTGGGGGCTTTTGTAGCCCTGAGACCCCAAGCAGGAGGCCCAGAGGAAGATTCCGGTGCCAGCCCTGTTGCCTGTGCCCACTTTTAATTCCGTGCTGCAGCGCAGAGTCAGCACAGAGGGGTTTGCAGGAAGAGGAAAGTGTGTTTCAGCGTCTCCCACGCAGCTCCAAAATAACCCGGGCCAGGCTCGGCAGCGCCTGGCGGAGCAGGTGACTCAGAGAGCCACAGCAGCTCCTTTCTGCTCTGATTTCCTCACTCGGTCATGCCCGGATCCACATTTCCCACTGCAGTCCATGCCCTGTGTCTGATTCTGCCTCTGCTCAGGGCCTCATCCAGGGCTGCTGAAGGATTTGGTGGGCAGAGGAAGGGATGCCAGGGAAGGTTCAGGCATTTGCTGCCTGAATTCCCAAGGCACAGCTGCTCTCTGGATGTGCAGCATCCCAAAAAAGCTGGTCTGGGCATATCTTGGATGGTAATCCCCACCTTTGGCAGGACCCACCACCACACAGTTGTTCCATCCTCACCTTGAGATGGAGCACAGCACATCCCAAAGAGAACATAAGAGGGATGGAAAGCCTTGGAAATGAGTCAGAGCACAGCAGGAGGGATGTCAGGAATGGGGACAGGACTGATGAAGCCACTGTGGATGGCGGGTGAGGAGGAGGTGACAGCTCGTGTTTTTGTGTTTGCCACCTCCCCAGCTTCTCACAGCACTCAGGGGGGACATGGACATGGCAGAACTGCAGGGGACTGATGCCAAGACCCCCTCAGGGGCTGCACCCACAGGTGCACGAATCCCCCCTGGTGGGGCCAGGGGGTCTGGGGAAACTCAGCCTGAAGAAAGAGAGAAACCGAGGACAAGCCCCAGCAGGACCAGGGGATTCCCCCCTGAGACCCCCAGAGCAGAGGGGCCATCTCTTCAAGGATGAGGGATTGGTAATAGGAGCAGTAATAGGAGCCAGCTGGGATACCCCGGGGGATCCCTATAAAGGGCTGAGATGGATAGGAGAGCTTTTACAGCCTGTGACTCGGAGAGGGGGTGGGGGGGTTGTTTGACTCCTTGGTGGCAGTATTGCGGCAGGGTGGGGTGGGATGGGATGCAGGGCAGCAGAGCTGCACCTTTACCTGCAGGGAGGAGGTGGGATTTTGGCCAGGAAAGGGGCTGGAAGCAGCGTTTTAAGGCTGGAGGGAGGGACCAAACCTCCCTGGCCCCACCAGCTGTGCCTTCCTGGGCCCAGAGATCCCCTTCCAGATGGATAACTCCATTGTCAGTGGTGAAAAGAGTCCATTAGTCAGGATTAGGAACGGGGCCTTTGGGGATTAGCCCTGCACCTCCCACCTGGCCCTCCTTGATTCCTGCGGGTACTGGTCCAGTGGCACTGTAGTCCCTTTGGTTTTTTTGAATGCAGAAGGGAATGGGACTCTAACTGAACCCCCAGGCTGAGAAATGTGGGAAGTGGTGAAAGGAATTGATCTGAGCCCCCAGATGACTTCATATCCTGCTCCCCATTGCATTTTGTCATGGAATTGCAGACTCTCCCAGCAGCAGAACCCCTTGGATGGGGGGATCTGCAGCCCCCAGCCCTGCTTGTCCCAGCGACACAAACTCACCTGCTGTAAGGCAGGAGGGAAGGGAGTGTTGTCCCAGACCAGGAGTCCTCACAGCCCTGCATTTATCCCTTATGTTCACCCATGCCCATCTCCCTTCAGTGTCTGGGCCTCCTGTACATCCTTGTAGGAGGCTGGAGGGACTTCTGCACACAGAGAAACTGAGGCAGTGGGAGTCCAGCTGTGCTTGCCATCTGGTCTGTGGGAAACCACATCTGGGCTAAAAGTTGAAGATGTTCTTCCTGTGGCATCTGCAAGGAGAGGTGGCTGAGGTGGGGGGAAGTCCCAAAATCTGAAGCCCCTTGATGAGTTGACAGTAATTCCATTGGGCATGAATTCCAAGATTCTCTGTGTCCTCTGCAAGGAGAGGCTGGATCTGACCTCCAGCTCAGGAAACCTGGGGACTGCTGGTGTGAAAGCAGTGGCAGTGAGATTTGGGTGAGCTTTTGACTCCCCATTCCCACTGTCCCACATCTCCTTTCCCTCCCCACTGCTGACAGGCTGGCTTTGTCCGTGGGCAAATGGCCACAAGGAGGGATCAGGGCTGGGGGGCTCTGGCCAGGCTGGCTGTGAGAGGCCCCTGGGAAGGCAGGAATGCAGGCAGGGGGGCTGCCCTGAAACCCAAAACCTCGGCACAGGGGCCCTGCTCTGGGCATCCAGCCGGCGGCTGCAGGGGAGGCCCAGGGCTGTGAGCAGCTGGTCCGGGGTTGGGGGGCTCTCCAGTCCTCCCTGCAGTGAAGGTGCTGGTAGCCCCCCTGCCATCCCCCAAATGGAGTAAAGCACAGCCATTCCCAGCTGGAAATGGAGGGTGAACACCCTGGTGATGGGTGATTGATGTTGGAGTTCTGTGGAGCCCCTAGACCTGGGTGTGTACACCGAAAGTGGGCAGGAGACTGTCTGGGCATCCTGGGGCAGGCACGGTGCAGAGCCACCCTGAGGGTCCCTGCAGGTGACAGGGGTGTGGCCCTGCAGCATGAGGGAAGGCCTTTGGTGGGGAGCACATTTGGCACTGGGGGTCAGTGTACAATCCACTGCAGCCTGTGGCTCCTTGTGTGTGTTGGCAGGAGCAGTCCGTGTGCAGGTTGTGTGCACTGCAATGTGCACGATGTGTGTGCAACCCCACATGCCTGCAATCCCCTGTGCACCAGGCGTGCCGGTGTGTGCAATCCCATGCACAGTGTGTGTGTGTTGGGCTGTGATTCCACGTGTGTTGGGATCACCCTGGAGTGCCTGTGTGCAGTCTGCACCCTCGGTGTGTGTGTGGCCTCACGTGTGTGATCACATGTGAAACATGCATCTCAGCACACGTGATCCCACATCCAGCACGGATCCTGCATGCAGTGTGTGTGATCCCAGTGCGTGGCTCACCTGTGGCCCCACACGCAGCCTGTGCACCTCACCGTGCATGGCTCTGTGTGCCACAAGCACGATCCCATGTGCAGCGTGTGCATCTTGGCACGGTGACCCCACATGCATGAATGTGCACCTCGATGTGCGTGTTCTCACGGGCAGTGTGCAGGATCCTGTGTGCAGCACACGCATCGGTGTGCACAATCCCATGTGCAGAGTCCATCTTGGTGTGCAGGATCCTGTGTGCAGGGTCCACTTTGGTGTGCATGATGGATCCCACGTGCAGAGTCCATCCCAGTGTGCATGATCCCATGTGCAAGGTGCATCTTGGCATTCGCGATCCCACGCGCTCTGCGAATCTTGGCATACACGACTCCACGTGCAACACTCATCTCGGTGTTCGCCATCCTGTGTGCAGCGTGCACGAACCCTTGCTGCCCTTGTTGCGTCCCGGCGTGCGCGATCCCGTGTGCTCCGTTCACCTCGTTGTGCGCGCTCCTGGCGCTCCCGGTCCCGGTGCGCGCTCCCGGCGCGCCGCGCGCAGTGCGCATCCCAACAGCACCACCCAGCCGCGCGGCCGCGCGCTGCAGCGGCACCGGCGGGCGGCTCCCGGCGATCCCGGCAAGGACGGACACCGTGGAGACGAACAAAGCGCTGAGGGAGCGAGGGTGGGGATCTGCGCCTGCTCCGGCCTCACCCGAGCGTGGCTGATCCCTTCCTGGGGTGCTGCCCGCGGGCAGGTCGCTTCCTTTTGGGCATGGCTTGGGAAGGCGAAGCAGAGCTCTGTCTGGCAGAGGGTGCTGCAGGATTTGAGCTCAGGGTGGGAGGGGGTGTCACAGCACGGGGAACTGGGGGCACCAGATCCCTGCTGGTGAAGCCACAGGCTCGGTGCTGCTCACAGCAGACTCCAGCTTGTGCACTCTCAGGCTGGTTCACCTTGTACTGAGCTGACAAAGCGCTGGTGTAACCAGTCACTCCATCACAGCCTGATCCACATCGTGGTACCCAGCACAGGGATGAGAGACCCCACATGACACTCTCAGCATCTCAACCATTTTTTGTCACTTGGAGAGCACCTGGCCCCCACACAGACCTCTCTCTCCCTTCAGCCCCAGGGACGCTGCACACCCCTCAGCCCCTCATGCGCCTTTGGTGCTGTGAGACGTCAACAGATCCTTTCCAATCTTTTATTGCTGGGGTGAATCATTTACGGGGCAGCCAGCCTGTCTGCAAAACCCAGTGACAAAACCCTGTGACAGCTGGTGCCAGCTGAGCACAGCCTGCCCGAGAGGTTTTGAGGTGTTTACCCCTTCGTGCAGTGGGGATGCCACCAGTCTGATTGCCTTACTCGGTCGGGAGAAGGCTTCAAACCTTGTAGAGATGCTGTGTCTCCATGGTGAAGTGGCAGGGATGTGTAGGTGACACAGTCACCTGGACCAACACCCAGGCTGTCTCCTGGGGCGATAGGAGAAGATGTCACTTCCTCACACCCCAGGACGTTTGCTGCCTGTGACGCAATCCCGGGTGACTGTGCCATGCTGTGGGCAATCCTGCAGGGATGAGGAGCTGTGCTGGGCCCTGGTCACTCCTCTCAGGCTCAATAAAGTACCCGAGGGCAGAGCAGGCAGTCAGCCCTGCTTCCTCCGCGGGGAAATCGAGGCAGACCGGGGCTGGAGAAGGTGGGACTCAGGGATACCCCATGTCCTGCTCTGGGCCAGCTCGGGGGTCACCCTTGGAGCCATCCTGCCACCAGGATGGGACCAGCATCCAGTCCCTGCGTTCTGGAGGGGCTGGAGGTCTCTCGTATCAGTGCTGGGCTCTGTGATACCTGTCCCACGGGCAGCAAACAGGCTTTGCCCACCAAATTCCAGGTGCTTCAAGGTGCTGCCAGATACATCCACACATCTGTGCTCAGGAACAAACTCTTTCAAAAAGTGAGATTTTGCCGCCTGACCAACAGCACTACCACTGCACCAGGCGCCAAATTTTGTTTTCCCGAGGGTGTGCATTTCCCCCCTGGATCTCGATTGCGAGCGTGGCAACATCTCCCCAGCGCAGCGTGTCCGGCAGCACCCCCGGCCAAGCCCGGAGCTTTGGGCACGGCTTTGGCCGAGGCAGAGCCGCTCCTCCCTGTCCCCCCCCGCGCAGAGGGGAGCGCGGAGAGGAAATTGCTGCTGACGGAGCTGCGAGCGCTGCCGGACTGGGGATGACTAAGTTTGGCAGTGCTACCTGCTGGCTGTTTTTCCTTTTATGGAGGATTTGAGCGAGCCGCTGGAGCAATTCTCCGAGAGAACCCAAAGGGATCCACCCTGACCTTGGGGATGGGCACTGCCTGGTTGGGGAAAGGGTGGCTGGCGAGCAGGGTGGGTCGGTGAGATATTGGGGCGGCGCTCCGCTGGTAGAGGCGGGGATGGGCCCCCCTCGCCCATCCGGACGGGGCACCCGAATGTTTCACTTTCTATTTTAAGGCGCTGGACTCTGGCCCCGAGCGGAGGCTTGGCCCGCGGTGCCAGCTGGGGCGCGTGGCTGCTGGCACCCTCCGTGCCACCCGCCTCTGAGGCCACCCTGCATCCCACATCCATCCCAGTGCAGCTTTCCCACAGGTGATGGGGTGAAGAGAGAGGGTCAAAGGGGCTGTGTCTCTGCAGGGGGACACCTCCCTGGAAGGGGACACTGCTGCCGGGGTGGAGGCATCATCTGCACAGGGACATGCATGGTGACAGCAATCCAGGGGACACATTGCTGCAAAGGGACACTCCGCGGGTGTGGGGGCACAGCTCTGCACCCCAGAGCTGCTCCATGGTGCTAAGATGGAAACGGGGCAGCCCAGCCTCGGAAAGTCCCCAGATGGTGAGAAAAGCAGAGAAAGAGAAGCAAAAATAGCACCTTTCCAGCGACTGTAGTGGGGTGGCTTGCAGGGACAGGACCGGGCTTTGGCCGGGCTGGCTGTCCCATAGCCCCCAGCCCGTGTCGAGGGGCTGGGACTGGGCTCCTCAGCTGTGTCCTGCATTCTTAGCATTATTCTCCTTTTTTCTCCTCCTCCTCCACCCCGGGGACAGCTCTCAAACCTCTCCATTTATGGACAGGAGGTTAGGTCAAATGGGAGGCTGAGGGGACGCCCGGGTCCCTGGGGAGGGACAGGGGTCCCACGTGGTGCTGGGAGCTGTGACCACCCCTGGAGGTCACAGCAACGATGCTGTGTGGAAAGCTGAGATGGATGAGATCCCCATCGTGATGCCCAGTGCCACTGGGACCCCCACCCAGGGTGGTGGATGGGGTCACCCGTCCCCCCAGGATGCTGGAGCACCCTGAGCTGCTGCAAGCAGATGGGGAGAAAACAGGTTCTGCAAGTGGGGAGGGCTTTTTTCCTCTTGTTTTATCTTTTTTTTTTTTTTTTTTTTTTTTTTTTTTTTAAGCTATAATCTGCCAGTTTGGGGGTGAGGCTATAGCACCCCACACTGGGGGGGAAGGCTGGATGTGTCCCCTGCCCCAGGCCACTGAGGAGTCACTGGGGCAGGGTGAGATGACTCCAAAGCCACTCCAGATGACAAAACGTCCTGACTCATTCTAATCATTAATATTATTAAAAAATAAATAAATAAATAAGAAATGACTCAGGCAGCAGTACTCAGCCATTGGGTGGTGACAAAGTGGCTGCTTGGGGTTAGGTTTTTGGGGTGGATTTTCCCCCGGTCTGTAATAACACATTGGGGTGTTGCTGACAGCAATGAGCTGAGGAAGAGGCAAACACCCGAGGAAATGTGCTGCTGGGGATCTCCCACTCTGCCATGCTTTAAAGGGCAGTACATGAAGGCCCCCCTGAGCCCTGGGATGTCCCAGGTTGTCCCCCAGCAGAGGAAGGACAGTGGCGTCTTGTGGGGAAGGGTGAGATGAAATGAATATCAGCTGTTTTCTGGTGTTTTAACCAGGCCTGCATCCCCCTGGCCAAAATTCTGTCCCCATGGGTTCGGGGGCCGAAGGAAGGACCCTGGGGACTCATCCCTGCACCCTGTGGGGGCTCATCGACCCCTCCCCAGCTCCTGGCTGACTCAGCCATGTGGGATTCCCACAGTTTCCGTCAGATGCTGCCCGGAGTAAATGGGGAAGAGGTTTCACAAGCCCTGGTAATTAATGCTAATTACAGAGCAGCAACATGGGAAACATTTCTTCCCCAGGTGTCCTTCCAAAAATGGTTCTGTGCAGGTGTGGCACCATCCTTCACTTGTCATTAGCACTGCTCTGCCTGGGAGAAGGTGAAACCTTCGAAGGCTGGGACTGTGGGAACGCAGTGACAGGGGAAGGTCCCCACAGCCCCGCGGGCACCCGGCCCGGCTGCGGCTGCTGGCAGCTGGGTTTGGCTGGAGGGCAGGGCTCATGTAACCCTGGGTCAAGGCAATCCATGGGGAAAAAATACCCTCCGACCTCCTTGAGCAGCATGACTCCTCCTGGCAGCTGCTGGCAGAAAAATAAAACCATGGAGTAGGGGCTTGGAGTCTTTTTTTTTTCTTTTTTTTTTTTTGTGGCTTGGTTCTGCTGTCTGCATTGGAGGGACAATGACATCCTGCTAGGACCAAGGGCTCATGCTGAGAGGGGTTGAGCTTCTCTGAGTCTTGAAAAAATTAGGCTGAAGGGGTTTAAAGCCCTTTTTCATCTTTGTTTTTCTTCTCCTCACTCAGCTGCACATGCTCAGCCCTCTCAGGTGTGAAATATTATAAATAAGGTAGGGTGAAGGTGGGCTGGGAGACCTGAGCTGCAGAGCCAGCTGGGATGGGCTGGGGAAAGCCTCCACTGCCCTAGAAAATACTGGGCATCTGTAGTACTTGGGCTGTAGGAAATCTCTACTTCTCTTTATCTGGATGGAGAAAAGTTACAGGAGGCACAATGGGGCAAGGTGTGGAGGAAGGGACCACTTGTCCTCCGTGGCCACAGTGACCAATGGCAGAAATCTTGGGCTGGACTGTCAGTGGCAGAGAAGTGGGATAGAGGTAAGGAAACTCTTTCCATGCAGACTGTGGTGTTTTCATCCCTGGACCCTGATTTTATGTGTTTTTTATGGAAGACTGAGCAGTGAGAAGCAGCTCGGAAGTGATGCCAAGTGGTGGTGGTAGCATGACCTTTAATGGTGACAATCATCCTGGATGGCTGCAGGAATTAACAGCTCTGTTGGTGTCCCACAGCCTCATTTTGTTGTTTAAAACTGGTCTTTGAATTGTGGGATTTACATCTCCACCCAAGGATGGTTGTGTTGTATTTGCTGTAAGGCTCAGGACTTTTGAAGCAGAGGGAGATGAAGCTGGTCCTTCCCTGTTTGATGAAGAAGAGCTTACCCCAGGCTGGAAACATATTTATTTAAGAGTGGAAACAATGTCAGAAGACTTGGAAAAAGCTCACAGAAGGGGAAATCAGATGGGATTAAATCCACCCAGAGCCAGTTTCCAGGCCATTTCCATGCTTCTCCCAGTCAAGGGGCTGTAGGTGCTGCAACTCCCTTGTCCCCTGGCCAGCCAGGGTGGGGACCTTGTGACAGAGCGGGGCTGGCAGGCAAAGCTTCATTCCCACTGGGCCGGTGAGCTGGGAAACCGGTCCTGGCACAGGAGAAAGCCACCTCCTCCTCAGGCTCAATGGGAGCTGGGACTGTCTGTGGGGTTTTTAAATAGTCGTGACTTTGCTGAGCTGATTCCTTTTTGATGTGTGCAGACTCCTCCTTCTGACTTTCCCTTTGCAGTTTTCCCTCACAGCAAGGGGAGTTGCTGTGTGTATCCCAAAGGATGGGGCTTCTCCTGCTGCTCTGTCCTCTCTCCTGTCTGAAGGTGGGGAGGAAAAAGGCCACACCAATCCCAAAGCTCCTGTGTGTGAGCCAATTCCCCCAAGGATGGTTGCTTTAATGAGATGTCACAGCTAATGAGTCTGCTGGCAGAGTGCTCATGGAGAAACGTGCTGGGAAAAGGTAACACAGCAAATCTCAGCGTTGGGATGGCACAGCTTTCCAAGCTCTGTCCCATCCCAGAGATGGGAATCCATGGGTGAAGGACCTTGTGCTTCACCCCAGCATTAGCCAGGAGCAGGTTGCTGGCAGGCCACTGCCTGCTTCCTATCAGGATGTGATTGGGCCAAGTGAAAAGAATAAATTCATCCCAAAAATATGGGTTGGCCAACAACACAGCCAAAGCAAGTATTGGGAGCTCCCATTACACCAGGCACCGGTGCAGAGTTCCTTAAGTGGGACTGGTGATTTATGGGAAGAAATTGATGCTACTGGTGGGCTCATCCTGCACTGTGAGACTCTCCTTGTCCACAACCCAAAAAAGAACATCAGGCTGCCAACAGATCTGAGGCTTTCCTTTACAGCAGCTGGGCCTGAGAGGCACCTCAAAATCCCCCTGATGAGTGAGCATCCAAGCTCCCTTTATCCCAGTACATGGAGACTGGGGGAGCTCAGAAACGTTTTTACTGCTGAGCACGGAGAGTTCTCTTGGAAGCAATTTATGCCCTGGAATCTGCTGGGAGTCAACACACAAAAGTAACAACGGGAGGCTGGGGAGGGGGCTCCTGTCCCTCATTGTTCCTTGAGCTGATGCACAAGGGAGGGGAAATACAGAGACCTTTTCTCTTCCTGTGCCTGCCCCAAGAGCAGGAATGCAGGATGATCCAGGGCACCCATCCCACAGGAGGGCACCCCCAGCACTTGTACAGGGCAGAGGAGGGAGAAGATCATTTCTAAGGTATATTCCTGGTGAATTTAAGTTTGCAAAGTGATGGAGGGGGGCAGGGGGCCTCAGCTGCTCTCTGGTTTCCGGTTTCTGCTGTTTCTTGCTCCAGCTGGTTACCGCAGACAGGGCCAGGTTTTGCCATTTAAGGCTGATTTCCCCAGGCTGGGCTGTGCTCAGAGCTGCCTGGGACGGTCCCTCGGCCATTCAGTGTTAATTAAAATGTGTCGCCACAGAGATGTGGGTCCTCTGGGGGAGGAGGGAGAACCCTCACATCTCACCATCCCTTTGTCCATGTCTTCTTTCACTGATCTCCACGGCAGAGGAAAGAGCCAAGGGAGGGGGTCTGGGCTCATCTGTGGAGTGATGTGCCTGGTCTTGAATGGGCAGAACAAAACCTCTCGTGGTCCCGGAGGCAGCAGGTTCCAAGCAGAAGGCTCTGGTCCCATTGATCCAGCTCTGAGTGAGGGACCCAAGCTGAGCAGTGCCAGGGTGGAGCTGGGACACCCTTTGCCCTGCCAGGCTGTTGCCAGGACTGAGCCCAGGCTGTGCTGGGGCTAGAGCTGCCCCATACTCTGGGCTTCCTCATTCCTGTCACCACTGCCACCACTTTTTTTCTTCCTCTTGCTTGTCCCCATCTGCCCCAAGTTCTTGCAAAACAAGGGTTCCCAGAGAATGAGATGTGCTGTGCAGCCCTCTCACAGCCTTGGGCGGTGATCTGGGAACCAAAAGGGTTCCTGCAAAGCCCCATAGGAAAATCAGTCCATGTTTTTTCTGCATGCTGACTTGCCTCTTCTTTGGGCTGAGAAACCAAACTGTAAAGACAGTGGCCACTCTGTGTCCTTCTGTGACGGGACCAGGGCCCTGGTGGCCTCTGTACCCATTTGGCTTCCTCTGCTGTTCTGTGCTCCAGCAGTGGAGGAGATCTGGAAGCCACCTCTGCAACTCCACACTGCTCTGGCTCCGGCACGGGGAAGGGAAGAGAGCAGGAATGTGGAAGACTCAACCTCATTTATTATTAAATGCTGGAGGAGGGACAGGTTTGTTCATACCCCACCCTGCTCATGCCAGCAAAGGGTGTCTTGGGGACACCTGGACCAGGGAGTCCCGAGGGCTGTGCCATTGCTCCAGTAAGTGCCACCTGCAGGTACTCGAGGTTCTAAAGGCACTCCAGTGCATTTTTCAAATATTCTCAGAGCTGATGACGCCTCTGCAGCTCCAGAGGGGCTCAGTGCCTACCCAGGCACGCATCACCCACATGGGACAGCAGAGTGGGCACCCCGGGGTGGCACAGAGACCAGAGAGTCCCTGCAGTCCTCCTCAAGAGCAGGAGGAAACCTGACAACTCACTCAGCCACCTGAGTCCCACCATAATTTCTATTTCCAGACCTTCACTCCACAGCCCACCTGTGGTGGAATAAAGATGGATCTGATCTTGTTAGTCCCAGATCAGAGCAGGTGAGGAGGGAGCAGGGCAGCCAGGGGAGTGACAGCCAGTGCCTGGCACCCAGGGCTTTGGTTTGCCTTTCTCCTGAGATCTTATCACCTGCCAGCAGGAATGTGTGAAATGAGCCAAACAAAGCACATATGGAAATATGGTCTGAGTGAGGGAGAAACTTTGGGGACAATGAGCTGGGAGGGAAAAGAAATGGGCTTTGTGGTGGTGCTTTCCTCCCGTGCCCAGTCTGAGTGTGAGTGGACTCAGGATGGTATCAGAGGGATGATATATTTGCAAACTTGCTGGCTTGTTCCCAGGTTTGCTGCAGATATTGATGTGAGCTGGACCAGAGGGGCTATTTGGGAGCAGCACCACCCTGCAGAAAGCCTGTGCTCCCTCCTTCCCCACTGCCAGCCCATCGTGAGTGGCATCACCCCACTGTTACTCCAAACAAGCTGGGCACCAGACAGAAACCACCTGGCTCTCCTCCCATGCACCTGCTCTCCAAGATGGGGGGAGAGGGACAGTCACTGAATTTCAATTCTGGTGGCTCTGTGAAAGGGCTGAGTGCTGTGTAAGTGCTGATTCACCCCTGAAGGTTTATTTAAACTTGAAGGAGTGGATGGGGCATTGACTAGAGCAGGTCCCACTCCTCCGTCACTGTCCCCGCCTGGGGAGAGCCGCTTGCGTCACGGCTCGGCACCGGCTGTGCAAACAGAGCCGGGGGCCAGCCCGGGCAGGGATGGGGCTGGGACGGGGCCCAGAGCAGTTCCTGGCTTCCTCTGCATCCCTCCTTCTAGGAATGGGCAAACCCTGCCTCGCCCATTCATTCCCTGAGCATCCCTGTGCCTGCAGGGACAGGAGCTTGTGCAGGTGTCGGGTCATTGGAGGGGTGGGGATCCCCACCTTTGGGTGCACCCACAGCAGCACCAGCACAGTGGTCAGACTCCTGTGACTTGCTGCTGGAGGTAAAAGGGGTTTATGCCCCAAACCAGAATTATCTGCAGAGTCACAAGTGCTTTACATCACCTGGCACGGGTGGGAGAGTCACCCTGAGGGAGGGCAATGGCCATCTCTGCTCTCCCTGCCTCTGCTTCTCACACAGAAAACAAAGGCAGCATTATTCCCACTCTCCCCAAGGTAGGAGAGGTCACCTCTGTCAAAGGCTTGAAGCCCCTAGATGGAAAGTGCCATTAGCCCAGCAAAGATCAAAGTGAATTTCCCGGCATGCTTTGGTAGCCCAGGATCTGTTTCATTTCCTAGGTACGGTAGGAGCAGAAAACTCCATCCAGCTGCTTCCCTGCCTTTATCATCAGAGACCAAGAAAAATCAATTCTCAAAGTAATTAAGAAGCAGTTGAAAATGCACCGTATGGCTCGGCACAGTGCCATGTAACACCTGTGGGAGCCTTTTGCCAGGACAGGTGACCAAACCCCAGGGAGCATCCTTGAGGGAAAGACGCCCTTGGAGGTGCATCACAGCTGAGGGGTCATTCAGTGGCATTTGGGTTGCGATGGGGGTGGTGAGAGCAGGGCCAGAGGGCTGAGACATGCAGAAAAAACCCAGGGAGAATCAGCTTTTTCTCTTCCCCTTCTGTTTTTAGCTAGAGGAAATATCCCCTGAAACTGATGCCAAGCCTGGCTGGAGGGGAGGGCTGCTCCACCACTCTCTGTCCCTGCAGGGAAGTTCCAGCATAGGATTTAGCTTACACCTGTCCCGTTGCTGTGGAAGAAGTGGACTCCAGAGATGCCCAGG